>NW_027326005.1:91622-179081 GCF_048594095.1 Paramormyrops kingsleyae
ACGTGAAGAAATCATGACAAACTAACAAAAATGAAGATTTCAATATAACTTGACATTCTGAGTTGTTTTCATGAAACCTGCCCTTTCCCCTACAATAGTTTCAACCTACCATTATAGGAAAACGTGAGATCGTGAAGAAATCATGAACAAACTAACACAAAATGAAGATTTCATTATAACTTGACATTCTGAGTTGTTTTTCATGAAACCTGCGCTTCCCCTACAAGAGTTTCAACCTACCATTATAGGAAAACGTCTTTCGTGAAGAAATCATGACAAACTAACACAAAATGAAGATTTCATTATACTTGACATTCTGAGTTGTTTTCATGAAACCTGCGCTTCCCCTATAAGAGTTCAACCTACCATTATAGGAAAACGTCTTTTCGTGAAGAAATCATGACAAACTAACACAAAATGAAGATTTCATTATAACTTGACATTCTGAGTTGTTTTCATGAAACCTGCGCTTCCCCTACAAGAGTTCAACCTACCATTATAGGAAAACGAGTTTTCGTGAAGAAATCATGACAAACTAACACAAAATGAAGATTTCATTATAACTTGACATTCTGAGTTGTTTTCATGAAACCTGCGCTTCCCCTACAAGAGTTCAACCTACCATTATAGGAAAACGTGTTTTCGTGAAGAAAAATGAAGATTTCATTATAACTTGACATTCTGAGTTGTTTTCATGAAACCTGCGCTTCCCCTACAAGAGTTCAACCTACCATTATAGGAAAACGTGTTTCGTGAAGAAATCATGACAAACTAACACAAAATGAAGATTTCATTATAACTTGACATTCTGAGTTGTTTTCATGAAACCTGCGCTTCCCCTACAAGAGTTCAACCTACCATTATAGGAAAACGTGTTTTCGTGAAGAAATTATGACAAACTAACATAAAATGAAGATTTCATTATAACTTGACATTCTGAGTTGTTTTCATGAAACCTGCGCTTCCCCTACAAGAGTTCAACGTACCATTATAGGAAAACGTGTTTTCGTGAAGAAATCATGACAAACTAACACAAAATGAAGATTTCATTATAACTTGACATTCTGAGTTGTTTTCATGAAACCTGCGCTTCCCCTATAAGAGTTCAACCTACCATTATAGGAAAACGTGTTTTCGTGAAGAAATCATGACAAACTAACACAAAATGAAGATTTCATTATAACTTGACATTCTGAGTTGTTTTCATGAAACCTGCGCTTCCCCTACAAGAGTTCAACCTACCATTATAGGAAAACGTGTTTTCGTGAAGAAATCATGACAAACTAACAAAAATGAAGATTTCATTATAACTTGACATTCTGAGTTGTTTTCATGAAACCTGCGCTTCCCCTACAAGAGTTCAACCTACCATTATAGGAAAACGTCTTTTCGTGAAGAAATCATGACAAACTAACACAAAATGAAGATTTCATTATAACTTGACATTCTGAGTTGTTTTCATGAAACCTGCGCTTCCCCTATAAGAGTTCAACCTACCATTATAGGAAAACGTGTTTTCGTGAAGAAATCATGACAAACTAACACAAAATGAAGATTTCATTATAACTTGACATTCTGAGTTGTTTTCATGAAACCTGCGCTTCCCCTACAAGAGTTCAACCTACCATTATAGGAAAACGTCTTTTCGTGAAGAAATCATGACAAACTAACACAAAATGAAGATTTCATTATAACTTGACATTCTGAGTTGTTTTCATGAAACCTGCGCTTCCCCTATAAGAGTTCAACCTACCATTATAGGAAAACGTGTTTTCGTGAAGAAATCATGACAAACTAACACAAAATGAAGATTTCACTATAACTTGACATTCTGAGTTGTTTTCATGAAACCTGCGCTTCCCCTACAAGAGTTCAACCTACCATTATAGGAAAACGAGTTTTCGTGAAGAAATCATGACAAACTAACACAAAATGAAGATTTCATTATAACTTGACATTCTGAGTTGTTTTCATGAAACCTGCGCTTCCCCTACAAGAGTTCAACCTACCATTATAGGAAAACGTGTTTTCGTGAAGAAAAATGAAGATTTCATTATAACTTGACATTCTGAGTTGTTTTCATGAAACCTGCGCTTCCCCTACAAGAGTTCAACCTACCATTATAGGAAAACGTGTTTTCGTGAAGAAATCATGACAAACTAACACAAAATGAAGATTTCATTATAACTTGACATTCTGAGTTGTTTTCATGAAACCTGCGCTTCCCCTACAAGAGTTCAACCTACCATTATAGGAAAACGTGTTTTCGTGAAGAAATTATGACAAACTAACATAAAATGAAGATTTCATTATAACTTGACATTCTGAGTTGTTTTCATGAAACCTGCGCTTCCCCTACAAGAGTTCGACCTACCATTATAGGAAAACGTGTTTTCGTGAAGAAATCATGACAAACTAACACAAAATGAAGATTTCATTATAACTTGACATTCTGAGTTGTTTTCATGAAACCTGCGCTTCCCCTATAAGAGTTCAACCTACCATTATAGGAAAACGTGTTTTCGTGAAGAAATCATGACAAACTAACACAAAATGAAGATTTCATTATAACTTGACATTCTGAGTTGTTTTCATGAAACCTGCGCTTCCCCTACAAGAGTTCAACCTACCATTATAGGAAAACGTGTTTTCGTGAAGAAATCATGACAAACTAACACAAAATGAAGATTTCATTATAACTTGACATTCTGAGTTGTTTTCATGAAACCTGCGCTTCCCCTACAAGAGTTCAACCTACCATTATAGGAAAACGTGTTTTCGTGAAGAAATCATGACAAACTAACACAAAATGAAGATTTCATTATAACTTGACATTCTGAGTTGTTTTCATGAAACCTGCGCTTCCCCTACAAGAGTTCAACCTACCATTATAGGAAAACGTCTTTTCGTGAAGAAATCATGACAAACTAACACAAAATGAAGATTTCATTATAACTTGACATTCTGAGTTGTTTTCATGAAACCTGCGCTTCCCCTACAAGAGTTCAACCTACCATTATAGGAAAACGTGTTTTCGTGAAGAAATCATGACAAACTAACACAAAATGAAGATTTCATTATAACTTGACATTCTGAGTTGTTTTCATGAAACCTGCGCTTCCCCTACAAGAGTTCAACCTACCATTATAGGAAAACGTGTTTTCGTGAAGAAATCATGACAAACTAACACAAAATGAAGATTTCATTATAACTTGACATTCTGAGTTGTTTTCATGAAACCTGCGCTTCCCCTACAAGAGTTCAACCTACCATTATAGGAAAACGTGTTTTCGTGAAGAAATCATGACAAACTAACACAAAATGAAGATTTCATTATAACTTGACATTCTGAGTTGTTTTCATGAAACCTGCGCTTCCCCTACAAGAGTTCAACCTACCATTATAGGAAAACGTCTTTTCGTGAAGAAATCATGACAAACTAACACAAAATGAAGATTTCATTATAACTTGACATTCTGAGTTGTTTTCATGAAACCTGCGCTTCCCCTATAAGAGTTCAACCTACCATTATAGGAAAACGTCTTTTCGTGAAGAAATCATGACAAACTAACACAAAATGAAGATTTCATTATAACTTGACATTCTGAGTTGTTTTCATGAAACCTGCGCTTCCCCTACAAGAGTTCAACCTACCATTATAGGAAAACGAGTTTTCGTGAAGAAATCATGACAAACTAACACAAAATGAAGATTTCATTATAACTTGACATTCTGAGTTGTTTTCATGAAACCTGCGCTTCCCCTACAAGAGTTCAACGTACCATTATAGGAAAACGTGTTTTCGTGAAGAAATCATGACAAACTAACACAAAATGAAGATTTCATTATAACTTGACATTCTGAGTTGTTTTCATGAAACCTGCGCTTCCCCTATAAGAGTTCAACCTACCATTATAGGAAAACGTGTTTTCGTGAAGAAATCATGACAAACTAACACAAAATGAAGATTTCATTATAACTTGACATTCTGAGTTGTTTTCATGAAACCTGCGCTTCCCCTACAAGAGTTCAACCTACCATTATAGGAAAACGTGTTTTCGTGAAGAAATTATGACAAACTAACATAAAATGAAGATTTCATTATAACTTGACATTCTGAGTTGTTTTCATGAAACCTGCGCTTCCCCTACAAGAGTTCAACGTACCATTATAGGAAAACGTGTTTTCGTGAAGAAATCATGACAAACTAACACAAAATGAAGATTTCATTATAACTTGACATTCTGAGTTGTTTTCATGAAACCTGCGCTTCCCCTACAAGAGTTCAACCTACCATTATAGGAAAACGTGTTTTCGTAAAGAAATCATGACAAACTAACACAAAATGAAGATTTCATTATAACTTGACATTCTGAGTTGTTTTCATGAAACCTGGGCTTCCCCTATAAGAGTTCAACCTACCATTATAGGAAAACGTGTTTTCGTGAAGAAATCATGACAAACTAACAAAAATGAAGATTTCATTATAACTTGACATTCTGAGTTGTTTTCATGAAACCTGCGCTTCCCCTACAAGAGTTCAACCTACCATTATAGGAAAACGTGTTTTCGTGAAGAAATCATGACAAACTAACACAAAATGAAGATTTCATTATAACTTGACATTCTGAGTTGTTTTCATGAAACCTGCGCTTCCCCTACAAGAGTTCAACCTACCATTATAGGAAAACGTCTTTTCGTGAAGAAATCATGACAAACTAACACAAAATGAAGATTTCATTATAACTTGACATTCTGAGTTGTTTTCATGAAACCTGCGCTTCCCCTATAAGAGTTCAACCTACCATTATAGGAAAACGTCTTTTCGTGAAGAAATCATGACAAACTAACACAAAATGAAGATTTCATTATAACTTGACATTCTGAGTTGTTTTCATGAAACCTGCGCTTCCCCTACAAGAGTTCAACCTACCATTATAGGAAAACGAGTTTTCGTGAAGAAATCATGACAAACTAACACAAAATGAAGATTTCATTATAACTTGACATTCTGAGTTGTTTTCATGAAACCTGCGCTTCCCCTACAAGAGTTCAACCTACCATTATAGGAAAACGTGTTTTCGTGAAGAAAAATGAAGATTTCATTATAACTTGACATTCTGAGTTGTTTTCATGAAACCTGCGCTTCCCCTACAAGAGTTCAACCTACCATTATAGGAAAACGTGTTTTCGTGAAGAAATCATGACAAACTAACACAAAATGAAGATTTCATTATAACTTGACATTCTGAGTTGTTTTCATGAAACCTGCGCTTCCCCTACAAGAGTTCAACCTACCATTATAGGAAAACGTGTTTTCGTGAAGAAATTATGACAAACTAACATAAAATGAAGATTTCATTATAACTTGACATTCTGAGTTGTTTTCATGAAACCTGCGCTTCCCCTACAAGAGTTCAACGTACCATTATAGGAAAACGTGTTTTCGTGAAGAAATCATGACAAACTAACACAAAATGAAGATTTCATTATAACTTGACATTCTGAGTTGTTTTCATGAAACCTGCGCTTCCCCTATAAGAGTTCAACCTACCATTATAGGAAAACGTGTTTTCGTGAAGAAATCATGACAAACTAACACAAAATGAAGATTTCATTATAACTTGACATTCTGAGTTGTTTTCATGAAACCTGCGCTTCCCCTACAAGAGTTCAACCTACCATTATAGGAAAACGTGTTTTCGTGAAGAAATTATGACAAACTAACATAAAATGAAGATTTCATTATAACTTGACATTCTGAGTTGTTTTCATGAAACCTGCGCTTCCCCTACAAGAGTTCAACGTACCATTATAGGAAAACGTGTTTTCGTGAAGAAATCATGACAAACTAACACAAAATGAAGATTTCATTATAACTTGACATTCTGAGTTGTTTTCATGAAACCTGCGCTTCCCCTATAAGAGTTCAACCTACCATTATAGGAAAACGTGTTTTCGTGAAGAAATCATGACAAACTAACACAAAATGAAGATTTCATTATAACTTGACATTCTGAGTTGTTTTCATGAAACCTGCGCTTCCCCTACAAGAGTTCAACCTACCATTATAGGAAAACGTGTTTTCGTGAAGAAATCATGACAAACTAACACAAAATGAAGATTTCATTATAACTTGACATTCTGAGTTGTTTTCATGAAACCTGCGCTTCCCCTACAAGAGTTCAACCTACCATTATAGGAAAACGTGTTTTCGTGAAGAAATCATGACAAACTAACACAAAATGAAGATTTCATTATAACTTGACATTCTGAGTTGTTTTCATGAAACCTGCGCTTCCCCTACAAGCGTTCAACCTACCATTATAGGAAAACGTGTTTTCGTGAAGAAAAATGAAGATTTCATTATAACTTGACATTCTGAGTTGTTTTCATGAAACCTGCGCTTCCCCTACAAGAGTTCAACCTACCATTATAGGAAAACGTGTTTTCGTGAAGAAATCATGACAAACTAACACAAAATGAAGATTTCATTATAACTTGACATTCTGAGTTGTTTTCATGAAACCTGCGCTTCCCCTACAAGAGTTCAACCTACCATTATAGGAAAACGTGTTTTCGTGAAGAAATCATGACAAACTAACACAAAATGAAGATTTCATTATAACTTGACATTCTGAGTTGTTTTCATGAAACCTGCGCTTCCCCTACAAGAGTTCAACCTACCATTATAGGAAAACGTGTTTTCGTGAAGAAATTATGACAAACTAACATAAAATGAAGATTTCATTATAACTTGACATTCTGAGTTGTTTTCATGAAACCTGCGCTTCCCCTACAAGAGTTCAACCTACCATTATAGGAAAACGTGATTTCGTGAAGAAATCATGACAAACTAACACAAAATGAAGATTTCATTATAACTTGACATTCTGAGTTGTTTTCATGAAACCTGCGCTTCCCCTACAAGAGTTCGACCTAACATTATAGGAAAACGTGTTTTCGTGAAGAAATCATGACAAACTAACACAAAATGAAGATTTCATTATAACTTGACATTCTGAGTTGTTTTCATGAAACCTGCGCTTCCCCTACAAGAGATCGACCGACCATTATAGAAAAACGTGTTTTCGTGAAGAAATCATGACAAACTAACACAAAATGAAGATTTCATTATAACTTGACATTCTGAGTTGTTTTCATGAAACCTGCGCTTCCCCTACAAGAGTTCAACGTACCATTATAGGAAAATGTGTTTTCGTGAAGAAATCATGACAAACTAACACAAAATGAAGATTTCATTATAACTTGACATTCTGAGTTGTTTTCATGAAACCTGCGCTTCCCCTACAAGAGTTCAACCTACCATTATAGGAAAACGTGTTTTCGTGAAGAAATCATGACAAACTAACACAAAATGAAGATTTCATTATAACTTGACATTCTGAGTTGTTTTCATGAAACCTGCGCTTCCCCTACAAGAGTTCAACCTACCATTATAGGAAAACGTGTTTTCGTGAAGAAATCATGACAAACTAACACAAAATGAAGATTTCATTATAACTTGACATTCTGAGTTGTTTTCATGAAACCTGCGCTTCCCCTACAAGAGTTCAACCTACCATTATAGGAAAACGTGTTTTCGTGAAGAAATCATGACAAACTAACACAAAATGAAGATTTCATTATAACTTGACATTCTGAGTTGTTTTCATGAAACCTGCGCTTCCCCTACAAGAGTTCAACCTACCATTATAGGAAAACGTGTTTTCGTGAAGAAATCATGACAAACTAACACAAAATGAAGATTTCATTATAACGACATTCTGAGTTGTTTTCATGAAACCTGCGCTTCCCCTACAAGAGTTCAACCTACCATTATAGGAAAACGTGTTTTCGTGAAGAAATCATGACAAACTAACACAAAATGAAGATTTCATTATAACTTGACATTCTGAGTTGTTTTCATGAAACCTGCGCTTCCCCTACAAGAGTTCAACCTACCATTATAGGAAAACGTGTTTTCGTGAAGAAATCATGACAAACTAACACAAAATGAAGATTTCATTATAACTTGACATTCTGAGTTGTTTTCATGAAACCTGCGCTTCCCCTACAAGAGTTCAACCTACCATTATAGGAAAACGTCTTTTCGTGAAGAAATCATGACAAACTAACACAAAATGAAGATTTCATTATAACTTGACATTCTGAGTTGTTTTCATGAAACCTGCGCTTCCCCTATAAGAGTTCAACCTACCATTATAGGAAAACGTGTTTTCGTGAAGAAATCATGACAAACTAACACAAAATGAAGATTTCATTATAACTTGACATTCTGAGTTGTTTTCATGAAACCTGCGCTTCCCCTACAAGAGTTCAACCTACCATTATAGGAAAACGTCTTTTCGTGAAGAAATCATGACAAACTAACACAAAATGAAGATTTCATTATAACTTGACATTCTGAGTTGTTTTCATGAAACCTGCGCTTCCCCTATAAGAGTTCAACCTACCATTATAGGAAAACGTCTTTTCGTGAAGAAATCATGACAAACTAACACAAAATGAAGATTTCATTATAACTTGACATTCTGAGTTGTTTTCATGAAACCTGCGCTTCCCCTACAAGAGTTCAACCTACCATTATAGGAAAACGAGTTTTCGTGAAGAAATCATGACAAACTAACACAAAATGAAGATTTCATTATAACTTGACATTCTGAGTTGTTTTCATGAAACCTGCGCTTCCCCTACAAGAGTTCAACCTACCATTATAGGAAAACGTGTTTTCGTGAAGAAAAATGAAGATTTCATTATAACTTGACATTCTGAGTTGTTTTCATGAAACCTGCGCTTCCCCTACAAGAGTTCAACCTACCATTATAGGAAAACGTGTTTTCGTGAAGAAATCATGACAAACTAACACAAAATGAAGATTTCATTATAACTTGACATTCTGAGTTGTTTTCATGAAACCTGCGCTTCCCCTACAAGAGTTCAACCTACCATTATAGGAAAACGTGTTTTCGTGAAGAAATTATGACAAACTAACATAAAATGAAGATTTCATTATAACTTGACATTCTGAGTTGTTTTCATGAAACCTGCGCTTCCCCTACAAGAGTTCGACCTACCATTATAGGAAAACGTGTTTTCGTGAAGAAATCATGACAAACTAACACAAAATGAAGATTTCATTATAACTTGACATTCTGAGTTGTTTTCATGAAACCTGCGCTTCCCCTATAAGAGTTCAACCTACCATTATAGGAAAACGTGTTTTCGTGAAGAAATCATGACAAACTAACACAAAATGAAGATTTCATTATAACTTGACATTCTGAGTTGTTTTCATTAAACCTGCGCTTCCCCTACAAGAGTTCAACCTACCATTATAGGAAAACGTGTTTTCGTGAAGAAATCATGACAAACTAACACAAAATGAAGATTTCATTATAACTTGACATTCTGAGTTGTTTTCATGAAACCTGCGCTTCCCCTACAAGAGTTCAACCTACCATTATAGGAAAACGTCTTTTCGTGAAGAAATCATGACAAACTAACACAAAATGAAGATTTCATTATAACTTGACATTCTGAGTTGTTTTCATGAAACCTGCGCTTCCCCTACAAGAGTTCAACCTACCATTATAGGAAAACGTGTTTTCGTGAAGAAATCATGACAAACTAACACAAAATGAAGATTTCATTATAACTTGACATTCTGAGTTGTTTTCATGAAACCTGCGCTTCCCCTACAAGAGTTCAACCTACCATTATAGGAAAACGTGTTTTCGTGAAGAAATCATGACAAACTAACACAAAATGAAGATTTCATTATAACTTGACATTCTGAGTTGTTTTCATGAAACCTGCGCTTCCCCTACAAGAGTTCAACCTACCATTATAGGAAAACGTGTTTTCGTGAAGAAATCATGACAAACTAACACAAAATGAAGATTTCATTATAACTTGACATTCTGAGTTGTTTTCATGAAACCTGCGCTTCCCCTACAAGAGTTCAACCTACCATTATAGGAAAACGTGTTTTCGTAAAGAAATCATGACAAACTAACACAAAATGAAGATTTCATTATAACTTGACATTCTGAGTTGTTTTCATGAAACCTGCGCTTCCCCTATAAGAGTTCAACCTACCATTATAGGAAAACGTGTTTTCGTGAAGAAATCATGACAAACTAACAAAAATGAAGATTTCATTATAACTTGACATTCTGAGTTGTTTTCATGAAACCTGCGCTTCCCCTACAAGAGTTCAACCTACCATTATAGGAAAACGTCTTTTCGTGAAGAAATCATGACAAACTAACACAAAATGAAGATTTCATTATAACTTGACATTCTGAGTTGTTTTCATGAAACCTGCGCTTCCCCTATAAGAGTTCAACCTACCATTATAGGAAAATGTGTTTTCGTGAAGAAATCATGACAAACTAACACAAAATGAAGATTTCATTATAACTTGACATTCTGAGTTGTTTTCATGAAACCTGCGCTTCCCCTACAAGAGTTCAACCTACCATTATAGGAAAACGTCTTTTCGTGAAGAAATCATGACAAACTAACACAAAATGAAGATTTCATTATAACTTGACATTCTGAGTTGTTTTCATGAAACCTGCGCTTCCCCTATAAGAGTTCAACCTACCATTATAGGAAAACGTCTTTTCGTGAAGAAATCATGACAAACTAACACAAAATGAAGATTTCATTATAACTTGACATTCTGAGTTGTTTTCATGAAACCTGCGCTTCCCCTACAAGAGTTCAACCTACCATTATAGGAAAACGAGTTTTCGTGAAGAAATCATGACAAACTAACACAAAATGAAGATTTCATTATAACTTGACATTCTGAGTTGTTTTCATGAAACCTGCGCTTCCCCTACAAGAGTTCAACCTACCATTATAGGAAAACGTCTTTTCGTGAAGATAAATGAAGATTTCATTATAACTTGACATTCTGAGTTGTTTTCATGAAACCTGCGCTTCCCCTACAAGAGTTCAACCTACCATTATAGGAAAACGTGTTTTCGTGAAGAAATCATGAAAAACTAACACAAAATGAAGATTTCATTATAACTTGACATTCTGAGTTGTTTTCATGAAACCTGCGCTTCCCCTACAAGAGTTCAACCTACCATTATAGGAAAACGTGTTTTCGTGAAGAAATTATGACAAACTAACATAAAATGAAGATTTCATTATAACTTGACATTCTGAGTTGTTTTCATGAAACCTGCGCTTCCCCTACAAGAGTTCGACCTACCATTATAGGAAAACGTGTTTTCGTGAAGAAATCATGACAAACTAACACAAAATGAAGATTTCATTATAACTTGACATTCTGAGTTGTTTTCATGAAACCTGCGCTTCCCCTACAAGAGTTCAACCTACCATTATAGGAAAACGTCTTTTCGTGAAGAAATCATGACAAACTAACACAAAATGAAGATTTCATTATAACTTGACATTCTGAGTTTTCATGAAACCTGCGCTTCCCCTACAAGAGTTCAACCTACCATTATAGGAAAACGTGTTTTCGTGAAGAAATCATGACAAACTAACACAAAATGAAGATTTCATTATAACTTGACATTCTGAGTTGTTTTCATGAAACCTGCGCTTCCCCTACAAGAGTTCAACCTACCATTATAGGAAAACGTGTTTTCGTGAAGAAATCATGACAAACTAACACAAAATGAAGATTTCATTATAACTTGACATTCTGAGTTGTTTTCATGAAACCTGCGCTTCCCCTACAAGAGTTCAACCTACCATTATAGGAAAACGTGTTTTCGTGAAGAAATCATGACAAACTAACACAAAATGAAGATTTCATTATAACTTGACATTCTGAGTTGTTTTCATGAAACCTGCGCTTCCCCTACAAGAGTTCAACCTACCATTATAGGAAAACGTGTTTTCGTGAAGAAATCATGACAAACTAACACAAAATGAAGATTTCATTATAACTTGACATTCTGAGTTGTTTTCATGAAACCTGGGCTTCCCCTATAAGAGTTCAACCTACCATTATAGGAAAACGTCTTTTCGTGAAGAAATCATGACAAACTAACACAAAATGAAGATTTCATTATAACTTGACATTCTGAGTTGTTTTCATGAAACCTGCGCTTCCCCTATAAGAGTTCAACCTACCATTATAGGAAAACGTGTTTTCGTGAAGAAATCATGACAAACTAACACAAAATGAAGATTTCATTATAACTTGACATTCTGAGTTGTTTTCATGAAACCTGCGCTTCCCCTATAAGAGTTCAACCTACCATTATAGGAAAACGTGTTTTCGTGAAGAAATCATGACAAACTAACACAAAATGAAGATTTCATTATAACTTGACATTCTGAGTTGTTTTCATGAAACCTGCGCTTCCCCTACAAGAGTTCAACCTACCATTATAGGAAAACGAGTTTTCGTGAAGAAATCATGACAAACTAACACAAAATGAAGATTTCATTATAACTTGACATTCTGAGTTGTTTTCATGAAACCTGCGCTTCCCCTACAAGAGTTCGACCTACCATTATAGGAAAACGTGTTTTCGTGAAGAAATCATGACAAACTAACACAAAATGAAGATTTCATTATAACTTGACATTCTGAGTTGTTTTCATGAAACCTGCGCTTCCCCTACAAGAGTTCGACCTACCATTATAGGAAAACGTGTTTTCGTGAAGAAATCATGACAAACTAACACAAAATGAAGATTTCATTATAACTTGACATTCTGAGTTGTTTTCATGAAACCTGCGCTTCCCCTACAAGAGTTAGACCTACCATTATAGGAAAACGTGATTTCGTGAAGAAATCATGACAAACTAACACAAAATGAAGATTTCATTATAACTTGACATTCTGAGTTGTTTTCATGAAACCTGCGCTTCCCCTACAAGAGTTCGACCTAACATTATAGGAAAACGTGTTTTCGTGAAGAAATCATGACAAACTAACACAAAATGAAGATTTCATTATAACTTGACATTCTGAGTTGTTTTCATGAAACCTGCGCTTCCCCTACAAGAGATCGACCGACCATTAAAGAAAAACGTGTTTTCGTGAAGAAATCATGACAAACTAACACAAAATGAAGATTTCATTATAACTTGACATTCTGAGTTGTTTTCATGAAACCTGCGCTTCCCCTACAAGAGTTCGACCTACCATTATAGGAAAACGTGATTTCGTGAAGAAATCATGACAAACTAACACAAAATGAAGATTTCATTATAACTTGACATTCTGAGTTGTTTTCATGAAACCTGCGCTTCCCCTACAAGAGTTCGACCTAACATTATAGGAAAACGTGTTTTCGTGAAGAAATCATGACAAACTAACACAAAATGAAGATTTCATTATAACTTGACATTCTGAGTTGTTTTCATGAAACCTGCGCTTCCCCTACAAGAGATCGACCGACCATTATAGAAAAACGTGTTTTCGTGAAGAAATCATGACAAACTAACACAAAATGAAGATTTCATTATAACTTGACATTCTGAGTTGTTTTCATGAAACCTGCGCTTCCCCTACAAGAGTTCAACGTACCATTATAGGAAAACGTGTTTTCGTGAAGAAATCATGACAAACTAACACAAAATGAAGATTTCATTATAACTTGACATTCTGAGTTGTTTTCATGAAACCTGCGCTTCCCCTATAAGAGTTCAACCTACCATTATAGGAAAACGTGTTTTCGTGAAGAAATCATGACAAACTAACACAAAATGAAGATTTCATTATAACTTGACATTCTGAGTTGTTTTCATGAAACCTGCGCTTCCCCTACAAGAGTTCAACCTACCATTATAGGAAAACGTGTTTTCGTGAAGAAATCATGACAAACTAACACAAAATGAAGATTTCATTATAACTTGACATTCTGAGTTGTTTTCATGAAACCTGCGCTTCCCCTACAAGAGTTCAACCTACCATTATAGGAAAACGTCTTTTCGTGAAGAAATCATGACAAACTAACACAAAATGAAGATTTCATTATAACTTGACATTCTGAGTTGTTTTCATGAAACCTGCGCTTCCCCTACAAGAGTTCAACCTACCATTATAGGAAAACGTGTTTTCGTGAAGAAATCATGACAAACTAACACAAAATGAAGATTTCATTATAACTTGACATTCTGAGTTGTTTTCATGAAACCTGCGCTTCCCCTACAAGAGTTCAACCTACCATTATAGGAAAACGTGTTTTCGTGAAGAAATCATGACAAACTAACACAAAATGAAGATTTCATTATAACTTGACATTCTGAGTTGTTTTCATGAAACCTGCGCTTCCCCTACAAGAGTTCAACCTACCATTATAGGAAAACGTGTTTTCGTGAAGAAATCATGACAAACTAACACAAAATGAAGATTTCATTATAACTTGACATTCTGAGTTGTTTTCATGAAACCTGCGCTTCCCCTACAAGAGTTCAACCTACCATTATAGGAAAACGTGTTTTCGTAAAGAAATCATGACAAACTAACACAAAATGAAGATTTCATTATAACTTGACATTCTGAGTTGTTTTCATGAAACCTGGGCTTCCCCTATAAGAGTTCAACCTACCATTATAGGAAAACGTGTTTTCGTGAAGAAATCATGACAAACTAACAAAAATGAAGATTTCATTATAACTTGACATTCTGAGTTGTTTTCATGAAACCTGCGCTTCCCCTACAAGAGTTCAACCTACCATTATAGGAAAACGTCTTTTCGTGAAGAAATCATGACAAACTAACACAAAATGAAGATTTCATTATAACTTGACATTCTGAGTTGTTTTCATGAAACCTGCGCTTCCCCTATAAGAGTTCAACCTACCATTATAGGAAAACGTGTTTTCGTGAAGAAATCATGACAAACTAACACAAAATGAAGATTTCATTATAACTTGACATTCTGAGTTGTTTTCATGAAACCTGCGCTTCCCCTACAAGAGTTCAACCTACCATTATAGGAAAACGTCTTTTCGTGAAGAAATCATGACAAACTAACACAAAATGAAGATTTCATTATAACTTGACATTCTGAGTTGTTTTCATGAAACCTGCGCTTCCCCTATAAGAGTTCAACCTACCATTATAGGAAAACGTGTTTTCGTGAAGAAATCATGACAAACTAACACAAAATGAAGATTTCACTATAACTTGACATTCTGAGTTGTTTTCATGAAACCTGCGCTTCCCCTACAAGAGTTCAACCTACCATTATAGGAAAACGAGTTTTCGTGAAGAAATCATGACAAACTAACACAAAATGAAGATTTCATTATAACTTGACATTCTGAGTTGTTTTCATGAAACCTGCGCTTCCCCTACAAGAGTTCAACCTACCATTATAGGAAAACGTGTTTTCGTGAAGAAAAATGAAGATTTCATTATAACTTGACATTCTGAGTTGTTTTCATGAAACCTGCGCTTCCCCTACAAGAGTTCAACCTACCATTATAGGAAAACGTGTTTTCGTGAAGAAATCATGACAAACTAACACAAAATGAAGATTTCATTATAACTTGACATTCTGAGTTGTTTTCATGAAACCTGCGCTTCCCCTACAAGAGTTCAACCTACCATTATAGGAAAACGTGTTTTCGTGAAGAAATTATGACAAACTAACATAAAATGAAGATTTCATTATAACTTGACATTCTGAGTTGTTTTCATGAAACCTGCGCTTCCCCTACAAGAGTTCGACCTACCATTATAGGAAAACGTGTTTTCGTGAAGAAATCATGACAAACTAACACAAAATGAAGATTTCATTATAACTTGACATTCTGAGTTGTTTTCATGAAACCTGCGCTTCCCCTATAAGAGTTCAACCTACCATTATAGGAAAACGTGTTTTCGTGAAGAAATCATGACAAACTAACACAAAATGAAGATTTCATTATAACTTGACATTCTGAGTTGTTTTCATGAAACCTGCGCTTCCCCTACAAGAGTTCAACCTACCATTATAGGAAAACGTGTTTTCGTGAAGAAATCATGACAAACTAACACAAAATGAAGATTTCATTATAACTTGACATTCTGAGTTGTTTTCATGAAACCTGCGCTTCCCCTACAAGAGTTCAACCTACCATTATAGGAAAACGTGTTTTCGTGAAGAAATCATGACAAACTAACACAAAATGAAGATTTCATTATAACTTGACATTCTGAGTTGTTTTCATGAAACCTGCGCTTCCCCTACAAGAGTTCAACCTACCATTATAGGAAAACGTCTTTTCGTGAAGAAATCATGACAAACTAACACAAAATGAAGATTTCATTATAACTTGACATTCTGAGTTGTTTTCATGAAACCTGCGCTTCCCCTACAAGAGTTCAACCTACCATTATAGGAAAACGTGTTTTCGTGAAGAAATCATGACAAACTAACACAAAATGAAGATTTCATTATAACTTGACATTCTGAGTTGTTTTCATGAAACCTGCGCTTCCCCTACAAGAGTTCAACCTACCATTATAGGAAAACGTGTTTTCGTGAAGAAATCATGACAAACTAACACAAAATGAAGATTTCATTATAACTTGACATTCTGAGTTGTTTTCATGAAACCTGCGCTTCCCCTACAAGAGTTCAACCTACCATTATAGGAAAACGTGTTTTCGTGAAGAAATCATGACAAACTAACACAAAATGAAGATTTCATTATAACTTGACATTCTGAGTTGTTTTCATGAAACCTGCGCTTCCCCTACAAGAGTTCAACCTACCATTATAGGAAAACGTCTTTTCGTGAAGAAATCATGACAAACTAACACAAAATGAAGATTTCATTATAACTTGACATTCTGAGTTGTTTTCATGAAACCTGCGCTTCCCCTATAAGAGTTCAACCTACCATTATAGGAAAACGTCTTTTCGTGAAGAAATCATGACAAACTAACACAAAATGAAGATTTCATTATAACTTGACATTCTGAGTTGTTTTCATGAAACCTGCGCTTCCCCTACAAGAGTTCAACCTACCATTATAGGAAAACGAGTTTTCGTGAAGAAATCATGACAAACTAACACAAAATGAAGATTTCATTATAACTTGACATTCTGAGTTGTTTTCATGAAACCTGCGCTTCCCCTACAAGAGTTCAACGTACCATTATAGGAAAACGTGTTTTCGTGAAGAAATCATGACAAACTAACACAAAATGAAGATTTCATTATAACTTGACATTCTGAGTTGTTTTCATGAAACCTGCGCTTCCCCTATAAGAGTTCAACCTACCATTATAGGAAAACGTGTTTTCGTGAAGAAATCATGACAAACTAACACAAAATGAAGATTTCATTATAACTTGACATTCTGAGTTGTTTTCATGAAACCTGCGCTTCCCCTACAAGAGTTCAACCTACCATTATAGGAAAACGTGTTTTCGTGAAGAAATTATGACAAACTAACATAAAATGAAGATTTCATTATAACTTGACATTCTGAGTTGTTTTCATGAAACCTGCGCTTCCCCTACAAGAGTTCAACGTACCATTATAGGAAAACGTGTTTTCGTGAAGAAATCATGACAAACTAACACAAAATGAAGATTTCATTATAACTTGACATTCTGAGTTGTTTTCATGAAACCTGCGCTTCCCCTACAAGAGTTCAACCTACCATTATAGGAAAACGTGTTTTCGTAAAGAAATCATGACAAACTAACACAAAATGAAGATTTCATTATAACTTGACATTCTGAGTTGTTTTCATGAAACCTGGGCTTCCCCTATAAGAGTTCAACCTACCATTATAGGAAAACGTGTTTTCGTGAAGAAATCATGACAAACTAACAAAAATGAAGATTTCATTATAACTTGACATTCTGAGTTGTTTTCATGAAACCTGCGCTTCCCCTACAAGAGTTCAACCTACCATTATAGGAAAACGTGTTTTCGTGAAGAAATCATGACAAACTAACACAAAATGAAGATTTCATTATAACTTGACATTCTGAGTTGTTTTCATGAAACCTGCGCTTCCCCTACAAGAGTTCAACCTACCATTATAGGAAAACGTCTTTTCGTGAAGAAATCATGACAAACTAACACAAAATGAAGATTTCATTATAACTTGACATTCTGAGTTGTTTTCATGAAACCTGCGCTTCCCCTATAAGAGTTCAACCTACCATTATAGGAAAACGTCTTTTCGTGAAGAAATCATGACAAACTAACACAAAATGAAGATTTCATTATAACTTGACATTCTGAGTTGTTTTCATGAAACCTGCGCTTCCCCTACAAGAGTTCAACCTACCATTATAGGAAAACGAGTTTTCGTGAAGAAATCATGACAAACTAACACAAAATGAAGATTTCATTATAACTTGACATTCTGAGTTGTTTTCATGAAACCTGCGCTTCCCCTACAAGAGTTCAACCTACCATTATAGGAAAACGTGTTTTCGTGAAGAAATCATGACAAACTAACACAAAATGAAGATTTCATTATAACTTGACATTCTGAGTTGTTTTCATGAAACCTGCGCTTCCCCTACAAGAGTTCAACCTACCATTATAGGAAAACGTGTTTTCGTGAAGAAATTATGACAAACTAACATAAAATGAAGATTTCATTATAACTTGACATTCTGAGTTGTTTTCATGAAACCTGCGCTTCCCCTACAAGAGTTCAACCTACCATTATAGGAAAACGTGTTTTCGTGAAGAAATCATGACAAACTAACACAAAATGAAGATTTCATTATAACTTGACATTCTGAGTTGTTTTCATGAAACCTGCGCTTCCCCTATAAGAGTTCAACCTACCATTATAGGAAAACGTGTTTTCGTGAAGAAATCATGACAAACTAACACAAAATGAAGATTTCATTATAACTTGACATTCTGAGTTGTTTTCATGAAACCTGCGCTTCCCCTACAAGAGTTCAACCTACCATTATAGGAAAACGTGTTTTCGTGAAGAAATTATGACAAACTAACATAAAATGAAGATTTCATTATAACTTGACATTCTGAGTTGTTTTCATGAAACCTGCGCTTCCCCTACAAGAGTTCAACGTACCATTATAGGAAAACGTGTTTTCGTGAAGAAATCATGACAAACTAACACAAAATGAAGATTTCATTATAACTTGACATTCTGAGTTGTTTTCATGAAACCTGCGCTTCCCCTATAAGAGTTCAACCTACCATTATAGGAAAACGTGTTTTCGTGAAGAAATCATGACAAACTAACACAAAATGAAGATTTCATTATAACTTGACATTCTGAGTTGTTTTCATGAAACCTGCGCTTCCCCTACAAGAGTTCAACCTACCATTATAGGAAAACGTGTTTTCGTGAAGAAATCATGACAAACTAACACAAAATGAAGATTTCATTATAACTTGACATTCTGAGTTGTTTTCATGAAACCTGCGCTTCCCCTACAAGAGTTCAACCTACCATTATAGGAAAACGTGTTTTCGTGAAGAAATCATGACAAACTAACACAAAATGAAGATTTCATTATAACTTGACATTCTGAGTTGTTTTCATGAAACCTGCGCTTCCCCTACAAGCGTTCAACCTACCATTATAGGAAAACGTGTTTTCGTGAAGAAAAATGAAGATTTCATTATAACTTGACATTCTGAGTTGTTTTCATGAAACCTGCGCTTCCCCTACAAGAGTTCAACCTACCATTATAGGAAAACGTGTTTTCGTGAAGAAATCATGACAAACTAACACAAAATGAAGATTTCATTATAACTTGACATTCTGAGTTGTTTTCATGAAACCTGCGCTTCCCCTACAAGAGTTCAACCTACTATTATAGGAAAACGTGTTTTCGTGAAGAAATCATGACAAACTAACACAAAATGAAGATTTCATTATAACTTGACATTCTGAGTTGTTTTCATGAAACCTGCGCTTCCCCTACAAGAGTTCAACCTACCATTATAGGAAAACGTGTTTTCGTGAAGAAATTATGACAAACTAACATAAAATGAAGATTTCATTATAACTTGACATTCTGAGTTGTTTTCATGAAACCTGCGCTTCCCCTACAAGAGTTCGACCTACCATTATAGGAAAACGTGTTTTCGTGAAGAAATCATGACAAACTAACACAAAATGAAGATTTCATTATAACTTGACATTCTGAGTTGTTTTCATGAAACCTGCGCTTCCCCTATAAGAGTTCGACCTACCATTATAGAAAAACGTGTTTTCGTGAAGAAATCATGACAAACTAACACAAAATGAAGATTTCATTATAACTTGACATTCTGAGTTGTTTTCATGAAACCTGCGCTTCCCCTACAAGAGTTCGACCTACCATTATAGGAAAACGTGTTTTCGTGAAGAAATCATGACAAACTAACACAAAATGAAGATTTCATTATAACTTGACATTCTGAGTTGTTTTCATGAAACCTGCGCTTCCCCTACAAGAGTTCGACCTACCATTATAGGAAAACGTGTTTTCGTGAAGAAATCATGACAAACTAACACAAAATGAAGATTTCATTATAACTTGACATTCTGAGTTGTTTTCATGAAACCTGCGCTTCCCCTACAAGAGATCGACCGACCATTATAGAAAAACGTGTTTTCGTGAAGAAATCATGACAAACTAACACAAAATGAAGATTTCATTATAACTTGACATTCTGAGTTGTTTTCATGAAACCTGCGCTTCCCCTACAAGAGTTCAACCTACCATTATAGGAAAACGTCTTTTCGTGAAGAAATCATGACAAACTAACACAAAATGAAGATTTCATTATAACTTGACATTCTGAGTTGTTTTCATGAAACCTGCGCTTCCCCTACAAGAGTTCAACCTACCATTATAGGAAAACGTCTTTTCGTGAAGAAATCATGACAAACTAACACAAAATGAAGATTTCATTATAACTTGACATTCTGAGTTGTTTTCATGAAACCTGCGCTTCCCCTACAAGAGTTCAACCTACCATTATAGGAAAACGTGTTTTCGTGAAGAAATGATGACAAACTAACACAAAATGAAGATTTCATTATAACTTGACATTCTGAGTTGTTTTCATGAAACCTGCGCTTCCCCTACAAGAGTTCAACCTACCATTATAGGAAAACGTGTTTTCGTGAAGAAATCATGACAAACTAACACAAAATGAAGATTTCATTATAACTTGACATTCTGAGTTGTTTTCATGAAACCTGCGCTTCCCCTACAAGAGTTCAACCTACCATTATAGGAAAACGTGTTTTCGTGAAGAAATCATGACAAACTAACACAAAATGAAGATTTCATTATAACTTGACATTCTGAGTTGTTTTCATGAAACCTGCGCTTCCCCTACAAGAGTTCAACCTACCATTATAGGAAAACGTCTTTTCGTGAAGAAATCATGACAAACTAACACAAAATGAAGATTTCATTATAACTTGACATTCTGAGTTGTTTTCATGAAACCTGCGCTTCCCCTATAAGAGTTCAACCTACCATTATAGGAAAACGTGTTTTCGTGAAGAAATCATGACAAACTAACACAAAATGAAGATTTCATTATAACTTGACATTCTGAGTTGTTTTCATGAAACCTGCGCTTCCCCTACAAGAGTTCAACCTACCATTATAGGAAAACGAGTTTTCGTGAAGAAATCATGACAAACTAACACAAAATGAAGATTTCATTATAACTTGACATTCTGAGTTGTTTTCATGAAACCTGCGCTTCCCCTACAAGAGTTCGACCTAACATTATAGGAAAACGTGTTTTCGTGAAGAAATCATGACAAACTAACACAAAATGAAGATTTCATTATAACTTGACATTCTGAGTTGTTTTCATGAAACCTGCGCTTCCCCTACAAGAGATCGACCGACCATTAAAGAAAAACGTGTTTTCGTGAAGAAATCATGACAAACTAACACAAAATGAAGATTTCATTATAACTTGACATTCTGAGTTGTTTTCATGAAACCTGCGCTTCCCCTACAAGAGTTCGACCTACCATTATAGGAAAACGTGATTTCGTGAAGAAATCATGACAAACTAACACAAAATGAAGATTTCATTATAACTTGACATTCTGAGTTGTTTTCATGAAACCTGCGCTTCCCCTACAAGAGTTCGACCTACCATTATAGGAAAACGTGTTTTCGTGAAGAAATCATGACAAACTAACACAAAATGAAGATTTCATTATAACTTGACATTCTGAGTTGTTTTCATGAAACCTGCGCTTCCCCTACAAGAGTTCGACCTACCATTATAGGAAAACGTCTTTTCGTGAAGAAATCATGACAAACTAACACAAAATGAAGATTTCATTATAACTTGACATTCTGAGTTGTTTTCATGAAACCTGCGCTTCCCCTACAAGAGTTCAACCTACCATTATAGGAAAACGTGTTTTCGTGAAGAAATCATGACAAACTAACACAAAATGAAGATTTCATTATAACTTGACATTCTGAGTTGTTTTCATGAAACCTGCGCTTCCCCTACAAGAGTTCGACCTACCATTATAGAAAAACGTGTTTTCGTGAAGAAATCATGACAAACTAACACAAAATGAAGATTTCATTATAACTTGACATTCTGAGTTGTTTTCATGAAACCTGCGCTTCCCCTACAAGAGTTCGACCTACCATTATAGGAAAACGTGTTTTCGTGAAGAAATCATGACAAACTAACACAAAATGAAGATTTCATTATAACTTGACATTCTGAGTTGTTTTCATGAAACCTGCGCTTCCCCTACAAGAGTTCGACCTACCATTATAGGAAAACGTGTTTTCGTGAAGAAATCATGACAAACTAACACAAAATGAAGATTTCATTATAACTTGACATTCTGAGTTGTTTTCATGAAACCTGCGCTTCCCCTACAAGAGATCGACCGACCATTATAGAAAAACGTGTTTTCGTGAAGAAATCATGACAAACTAACACAAAATGAAGATTTCATTATAACTTGACATTCTGAGTTGTTTTCATGAAACCTGCGCTTCCCCTACAAGAGTTCAACGTACCATTATAGGAAAACGTGTTTTCGTGAAGAAATCATGACAAACTAACACAAAATGAAGATTTCATTATAACTTGACATTCTGAGTTGTTTTCATGAAACCTGCGCTTCCCCTATAAGAGTTCAACCTACCATTATAGGAAAACGTGTTTTCGTGAAGAAATCATGACAAACTAACACAAAATGAAGATTTCATTATAACTTGACATTCTGAGTTGTTTTCATGAAACCTGCGCTTCCCCTACAAGAGTTCAACCTACCATTATAGGAAAACGTCTTTTCGTGAAGAAATCATGACAAACTAACACAAAATGAAGATTTCATTATAACTTGACATTCTGAGTTGTTTTCATGAAACCTGCGCTTCCCCTACAAGAGTTCAACCTACCATTATAGGAAAACGTCTTTTCGTGAAGAAATCATGACAAACTAACACAAAATGAAGATTTCATTATAACTTGACATTCTGAGTTGTTTTCATGAAACCTGCGCTTCCCCTACAAGAGTTCAACCTACCATTATAGGAAAACGTGTTTTCGTGAAGAAATGATGACAAACTAACACAAAATGAAGATTTCATTATAACTTGACATTCTGAGTTGTTTTCATGAAACCTGCGCTTCCCCTACAAGAGTTCAACCTACCATTATAGGAAAACGTGTTTTCGTGAAGAAATCATGACAAACTAACACAAAATGAAGATTTCATTATAACTTGACATTCTGAGTTGTTTTCATGAAACCTGCGCTTCCCCTACAAGAGTTCAACCTACCATTATAGGAAAACGTGTTTTCGTGAAGAAATCATGACAAACTAACACAAAATGAAGATTTCATTATAACTTGACATTCTGAGTTGTTTTCATGAAACCTGCGCTTCCCCTACAAGAGTTCAACCTACCATTATAGGAAAACGTGTTTTCGTAAAGAAATCATGACAAACTAACACAAAATGAAGATTTCATTATAACTTGACATTCTGAGTTGTTTTCATGAAATCTGGGCTTCCCCTATAAGAGTTCAACCTACCGTTATAGGAAAACGTGTTTTCGTGAAGAAATCATGACAAACTAACAAAAATGAAGATTTCATTATAACTTGACATTCTGAGTTGTTTTCATGAAACCTGCGCTTCCCCTACAAGAGTTCAACCTACCATTATAGGAAAACGTCTTTTCGTGAAGAAATCATGACAAACTAACACAAAATGAAGATTTCATTATAACTTGACATTCTGAGTTGTTTTCATGAAACCTGCGCTTCCCCTATAAGAGTTCAACCTACCATTATAGGAAAACGTGTTTTCGTGAAGAAATCATGACAAACTAACACAAAATGAAGATTTCATTATAACTTGACATTCTGAGTTGTTTTCATGAAACCTGCGCTTCCCCTACAAGAGTTCAACCTACCATTATAGGAAAACGTCTTTTCGTGAAGAAATCATGACAAACTAACACAAAATGAAGATTTCATTATAACTTGACATTCTGAGTTGTTTTCATGAAACCTGCGCTTCCCCTATAAGAGTTCAACCTACCATTATAGGAAAACGTGTTTTCGTGAAGAAATCATGACAAACTAACACAAAATGAAGATTTCATTATAACTTGACATTCTGAGTTGTTTTCATGAAACCTGCGCTTCCCCTACAAGAGTTCAACCTACCATTATAGGAAAACGAGTTTTCGTGAAGAAATCATGACAAACTAACACAAAATGAAGATTTCATTATAACTTGACATTCTGAGTTGTTTTCATGAAACCTGCGCTTCCCCTACAAGAGTTCGACCTACCATTATAGGAAAACGTGTTTTCGTGAAGAAATCATGACAAACTAACACAAAATGAAGATTTCATTATAACTTGACATTCTGAGTTGTTTTCATGAAACCTGCGCTTCCCCTACAAGAGTTCGACCTAAGATTATAGGAAAACGTGTTTTCGTGAAGAAATCATGACAAACTAACACAAAATGAAGATTTCATTATAACTTGACATTCTGAGTTGTTTTCATGAAACCTGCGCTTCCCCTACAAGAGATCGACCTAACATTATAGGAAAACGTGTTTTCGTGAAGAAATCATGACAAACTAACACAAAATGAAGATTTCATTATAACTTGACATTCTGAGTTGTTTTCATGAAACCTGCGCTTCCCCTACAAGAGATCGACCGACCATTAAAGAAAAACGTGTTTTCGTGAAGAAATCATGACAAACTAACACAAAATGAAGATTTCATTATAACTTGACATTCTGAGTTGTTTTCATGAAACCTGCGCTTCCCCTACAAGAGTTCGACCTACCATTATAGGAAAACGTGATTTCGTGAAGAAATCATGACAAACTAACACAAAATGAAGATTTCATTATAACTTGACATTCTGAGTTGTTTTCATGAAACCTGCGCTTCCCCTACAAGAGATCGACCGACCATTATAGAAAAACGTGTTTTCGTGAAGAAATCATGACAAACTAACACAAAATGAAGATTTCATTATAACTTGACATTCTGAGTTGTTTTCATGAATCCTGCGCTTCCCCTACAAGAGTTCAACGTACCATTATAGGAAAACGTGTTTTCGTGAAGAAATCATGACAAACTAACACAAAATGAAGATTTCATTATAACTTGACATTCTGAGTTGTTTTCATGAAACCTGCGCTTCCCCTACAAGAGTTCGACCTACCATTATAGGAAAACGTGATTTCGTGAAGAAATCATGACAAACTAACACAAAATGAAGATTTCATTATAACTTGACATTCTGAGTTGTTTTCATGAAACCTGCGCTTCCCCTACAAGAGTTCGACCTACCATTATAGGAAAACGTGATTTCGTGAAGATATCATGACAAACTAACACAAAATGAAGATTTCATTATAACTTGACATTCTGAGTTGTTTTCATGAAACCTGCGCTTCCCCTACAAGAGTTCGACCTAACATTATAGGAAAACGTGTTTTCGTGAAGAAATCATGACAAACTAACACAAAATGAAGATTTCATTATAACTTGACATTCTGAGTTGTTTTCATGAAACCTGCGCTTACCCTACAAGAGATCGACCGACCATTATAGAAAAACGTGTTTTCGTGAAGAAATCATGACAAACTAACAAAAATGAAGATTTCATTATAACTTGACATTCTGAGTTGTTTTCATGAAACCTGCGCTTCCCCTACAAGAGTTCAACCTACCATTATAGGAAAACGTCTTTTCGTGAAGAAATCATGACAAACTAACACAAAATGAAGATTTCATTATAACTTGACATTCTGAGTTGTTTTCATGAAACCTGCGCTTCCCCTATAAGAGTTCAACCTACCATTATAGGAAAACGTGTTTTCGTGAAGAAATCATGACAAACTAACACAAAATGAAGATTTCATTATAACTTGACATTCTGAGTTGTTTTCATGAAACCTGCGCTTCCCCTACAAGAGTTCAACCTACCATTATAGGAAAACGTCTTTTCGTGAAGAAATCATGACAAACTAACACAAAATGAAGATTTCATTATAACTTGACATTCTGAGTTGTTTTCATGAAACCTGCGCTTCCCCTATAAGAGTTCAACCTTCCATTATAGGAAAACGTGTTTTCGTGAAGAAATCATGACAAACTAACACAAAATGAAGATTTCATTATAACTTGACATTCTGAGTTGTTTTCATGAAACCTGCGCTTCCCCTACAAGAGTTCGACCTACGATTATAGGAAAACGTGTTTTCGTGAAGAAATCATGACAAACTAACACAAAATGAAGATTTCATTATAACTTGACATTCTGAGTTGTTTTCATGAAACCTGCGCTTCCCCTACAAGAGTTCAACCTACCATTATAGGAAAACGTGTTTTCGTGAAGAAAAATGAAGATTTCATTATAACTTGACATTCTGAGTTGTTTTCATGAAACCTGCGCTTCCCCTACAAGAGTTCAACCTACCATTATAGGAAAACGTGTTTTCGTGAAGAAATCATGACAAACTAACACAAAATGAAGATTTCATTATAACTTGACATTCTGAGTTGTTTTCATGAAACCTGCGCTTCCCCTACAAGAGTTCAACCTACCATTATAGGAAAACGTGTTTTCGTGAAGAAATTATGACAAACTAACATAAAATGAAGATTTCATTATAACTTGACATTCTGAGTTGTTTTCATGAAACCTGCGCTTCCCCTACAAGAGTTCGACCTACCATTATAGGAAAACGTGTTTTCGTGAAGAAATCATGACAAACTAACACAAAATGAAGATTTCATTATAACTTGACATTCTGAGTTGTTTTCATGAAACCTGCGCTTCCCCTATAAGAGTTCGACCTACCATTATAGAAAAACGTGTTTTCGTGAAGAAATCATGACAAACTAACACAAAATGAAGATTTCATTATAACTTGACATTCTGAGTTGTTTTCATGAAACCTGCGCTTCCCCTACAAGAGTTCGACCTACCATTATAGGAAAACGTGTTTTCGTGAAGAAATCATGACAAACTAACACAAAATGAAGATTTCATTATAACTTGACATTCTGAGTTGTTTTCATGAAACCTGCGCTTCCCCTACAAGAGTTCGACCTACCATTATAGGAAAACGTGATTTCGTGAAGAAATCATGACAAACTAACACAAAATGAAGATTTCATTATAACTTGACATTCTGAGTTGTTTTCATGAAACCTGCGCTTCCCCTACAAGAGTTCGACCTACCATTATAGGAAAACGTGATTTCGTGAAGAAATCATGACAAACTAACACAAAATGAAGATTTCATTATAACTTGACATTCTGAGTTGTTTTCATGAAATCTGCGCTTCCCCTACAAGAGTTCGACCTAACATTATAGGAAAACGTGTTTTCGTGAAGAAATCATGACAAACTAACACAAAATGAAGATTTCATTATAACGACATTCTGAGTTGTTTTCATGAAACCTGCGCTTCCCCTACAAGAGTTCAACGTACCATTATAGGAAAACGTGTTTTCGTGAAGAAATCATGACAAACTAACACAAAATGAAGATTTCATTATAACTTGACATTCTGAGTTGTTTTCATGAAACCTGCGCTTCCCCTACAAGAGTTCGACCTACCATTATAGGAAAACGTGTTTTCGTGAAGAAATCATGACAAACTAACACAAAATGAAGATTTCATTATAACTTGACATTCTGAGTTGTTTTCATGAAACCTGCGCTTCCCCTACAAGAGTTCGACCTACCATTATAGGAAAACGTGTTTTCGTGAAGAAATCATGACAAACTAACACAAAATGAAGATTTCATTATAACTTGACATTCTGAGTTGTTTTCATGAAACCTGCGCTTCCCCTACAAGAGTTAGACCTACCATTATAGGAAAACGTGATTTCGTGAAGAAATCATGACAAACTAACACAAAATGAAGATTTCATTATAACTTGACATTCTGAGTTGTTTTCATGAAACCTGCGCTTCCCCTACAAGAGTTCGACCTAACATTATAGGAAAATGTGTTTTCGTGAAGAAATCATGACAAACTAACACAAAATGAAGATTTCATTATAACTTGACATTCTGAGTTGTTTTCATGAAACCTGCGCTTCCCCTACAAGAGATCGACCGACCATTAAAGAAAAACGTGTTTTCGTGAAGAAATCATGACAAACTAACACAAAATTAAGATTTCATTTTAACTTGACATTCTGAGTTGTTTTCATGAAACCTGCGCTTCCCCTACAAGAGTTCGACCTACCATTATAGGAAAACGTGATTTCGTGAAGAAATCATGACAAACTAACACAAAATGAAGATTTCATTATAACTTGACATTCTGAGTTGTTTTCATGAAACCTGCGCTTCCCCTACAAGAGTTCGACCTAACATTATAGGAAAACGTGTTTTCGTGAAGAAATCATGACAAACTAACACAAAATGAAGATTTCATTATAACTTGACATTCTGAGTTGTTTTCATGAAACCTGCGCTTCCCCTACAAGAGATCGACCGACCATTATAGAAAAACGTGTTTTCGTGAAGAAATCATGACAAACTAACACAAAATGAAGATTTCATTATAACTTGACATTCTGAGTTGTTTTCATGAAACCTGCGCTTCCCCTAACAAGAGTTCAACGTACCATTATAGGAAAACGTGTTTTCGTGAAGAAATCATGACAAACTAACACAAAATGAAGATTTCATTATAACTTGACATTCTGAGTTGTTTTCATGAAACCTGCGCTTCCCCTATAAGAGTTCAACCTACCATTATAGGAAAACGTGTTTTCGTGAAGAAATCATGACAAACTAACACAAAATGAAGATTTCATTATAACGACATTCTGAGTTGTTTTCATGAAACCTGCGCTTCCCCTACAAGAGTTCAACCTACCATTATAGGAAAACGTGTTTTCGTGAAGAAATCATGACAAACTAACACAAAATGAAGATTTCATTATAACTTGACATTCTGAGTTGTTTTCATGAAACCTGCGCTTCCCCTACAAGAGTTCAACCTACCATTATAGGAAAACGTCTTTTCGTGAAGAAATCATGACAAACTAACACAAAATGAAGATTTCATTATAACTTGACATTCTGAGTTGTTTTCATGAAACCTGCGCTTCCCCTACAAGAGTTCAACCTACCATTATAGGAAAACGTGTTTTCGTGAAGAAATCATGACAAACTAACACAAAATGAAGATTTCATTATAACTTGACATTCTGAGTTGTTTTCATGAAACCTGCGCTTCCCCTACAAGAGTTCGACCTAACATTATAGGAAAACGTGTTTTCGTGAAGAAATCATGACAAACTAACACAAAATGAAGATTTCATTATAACTTGACATTCTGAGTTGTTTTCATGAAACCTGCGCTTCCCCTACAAGAGATCGACCGACCATTATAGAAAAACGTGTTTTCGTGAAGAAATCATGACAAACTAACACAAAATGAAGATTTCATTATAACTTGACATTCTGAGTTGTTTTCATGAAACCTGCGCTTCCCCTACAAGAGTTCAACGTACCACTATAGGAAAACGTGTTTTCGTGAAGAAATCATGACAAACTAACACAAAATGAAGATTTCATTATAACTTGACATTCTGAGTTGTTTTCATGAAACCTGCGCTTCCCCTACAAGAGTTCAACCTACCATTATAGGAAAACGTGTTTTCGTGAAGAAATCATGACAAACTAACACAAAATGAAGATTTCATTATAACTTGACATTCTGAGTTGTTTTCATGAAACCTGCGCTTCCCCTACAAGAGTTCAACCTACCATTATAGGAAAACGTGTTTTCGTGAAGAAATCATGACAAACTAACACAAAATGAAGATTTCATTATAACTTGACATTCTGAGTTGTTTTCATGAAACCTGCGCTTCCCCTACAAGAGTTCAACCTACCATTATAGGAAAACGTGTTTTCGTGAAGAAATCATGACAAACTAACACAAAATGAAGATTTCATTATAACTTGACATTCTGAGTTGTTTTCATGAAACCTGCGCTTCCCCTACAAGAGTTCAACCTACCATTATAGGAAAACGTGTTTTCGTGAAGAAATCATGACAAACTAACACAAAATGAAGATTTCATTATAACTTGACATTCTGAGTTGTTTTCATGAAACCTGCGCTTCCCCTACAAGAGTTCAACCTACCATTATAGGAAAACGTGTTTTCGTGAAGAAATCATGACAAACTAACACAAAATGAAGATTTCATTATAACTTGACATTCTGAGTTGTTTTCATGAAACCTGCGCTTCCCCTATAAGAGTTCAACCTACCATTATAGGAAAACGTGTTTTCGTGAAGAAATCATGACAAACTAACACAAAATGAAGATTTCATTATAACTTGACATTCTGAGTTGTTTTCATGAAACCTGCGCTTCCCCTATAAGAGTTCGACCTACCATTATAGGAAAACGTGATTTCGTGAAGATATCATGACAAACTAACACAAAATGAAGATTTCATTATAACTTGACATTCTGAGTTGTTTTCATGAAACCTGCGCTTCCCCTACAAGAGTTCGACCTAACATTATAGGAAAACGTGTTTTCGTGAAGAAATCATGACAAACTAACACAAAATGAAGATTTCATTATAACTTGACATTCTGAGTTGTTTTCATGAAACCTGCGCTTACCCTACAAGAGATCGACCGACCATTATAGAAAAACGTGTTTTCGTGAAGAAATCATGACAAACTAACAAAAATGAAGATTTCATTATAACTTGACATTCTGAGTTGTTTTCATGAAACCTGCGCTTCCCCTACAAGAGTTCAACCTACCATTATAGGAAAACGTCTTTTCGTGAAGAAATCATGACAAACTAACACAAAATGAAGATTTCATTATAACTTGACATTCTGAGTTGTTTTCATGAAACCTGCGCTTCCCCTATAAGAGTTCAACCTACCATTATAGGAAAACGTGTTTTCGTGAAGAAATCATGACAAACTAACACAAAATGAAGATTTCATTATAACTTGACATTCTGAGTTGTTTTCATGAAACCTGCGCTTCCCCTACAAGAGTTCAACCTACCATTATAGGAAAACGTCTTTTCGTGAAGAAATCATGACAAACTAACACAAAATGAAGATTTCATTATAACTTGACATTCTGAGTTGTTTTCATGAAACCTGCGCTTCCCCTACAAGAGTTCGACCTACGATTATAGGAAAACGTGTTTTCGTGAAGAAATCATGACAAACTAACACAAAATGAAGATTTCATTATAACTTGACATTCTGAGTTGTTTTCATGAAACCTGCGCTTCCCCTACAAGAGTTCAACCTACCATTATAGGAAAACGTGTTTTCGTGAAGAAAAATGAAGATTTCATTATAACTTGACATTCTGAGTTGTTTTCATGAAACCTGCGCTTCCCCTACAAGAGTTCAACCTACCATTATAGGAAAACGTGTTTTCGTGAAGAAATCATGACAAACTAACACAAAATGAAGATTTCATTATAACTTGACATTCTGAGTTGTTTTCATGAAACCTGCGCTTCCCCTACAAGAGTTCAACCTACCATTATAGGAAAACGTGTTTTCGTGAAGAAATTATGACAAACTAACATAAAATGAAGATTTCATTATAACTTGACATTCTGAGTTGTTTTCATGAAACCTGCGCTTCCCCTACAAGAGTTCGACCTACCATTATAGGAAAACGTGTTTTCGTGAAGAAATCATGACAAACTAACACAAAATGAAGATTTCATTATAACTTGACATTCTGAGTTGTTTTCATGAAACCTGCGCTTCCCCTATAAGAGTTCGACCTACCATTATAGAAAAACGTGTTTTCGTGAAGAAATCATGACAAACTAACACAAAATGAAGATTTCATTATAACTTGACATTCTGAGTTGTTTTCATGAAACCTGCGCTTCCCCTACAAGAGTTCGACCTACCATTATAGGAAAACGTGTTTTCGTGAAGAAATCATGACAAACTAACACAAAATGAAGATTTCATTATAACTTGACATTCTGAGTTGTTTTCATGAAACCTGCGCTTCCCCTACAAGAGTTCGACCTACCATTATAGGAAAACGTGTTTTCGTGAAGAAATCATGACAAACTAACACAAAATGAAGATTTCATTATAACTTGACATTCTGAGTTGTTTTCATGAAACCTGCGCTTCCCCTACAAGAGTTCGACCTACCATTATAGGAAAACGTGATTTCGTGAAGAAATCATGACAAACTAACACAAAATGAAGATTTCATTATAACTTGACATTCTGAGTTGTTTTCATGAAACCTGCGCTTCCCCTACAAGAGTTCGACCTACCATTATAGGAAAACGTGATTTCGTGAAGAAATCATGACAAACTAACACAAAATGAAGATTTCATTATAACTTGACATTCTGAGTTGTTTTCATGAAACCTGCGCTTCCCCTACAAGAGTTCGACCTAACATTATAGGAAAACGTGTTTTCGTGAAGAAATCATGACAAACTAACACAAAATGAAGATTTCATTATAACGACATTCTGAGTTGTTTTCATGAAACCTGCGCTTCCCCTACAAGAGTTCAACGTACCATTATAGGAAAACGTGTTTTCGTGAAGAAATCATGACAAACTAACACAAAATGAAGATTTCATTATAACTTGACATTCTGAGTTGTTTTCATGAAACCTGCGCTTCCCCTACAAGAGTTCGACCTACCATTATAGGAAAACGTGTTTTCGTGAAGAAATCATGACAAACTAACACAAAATGAAGATTTCATTATAACTTGACATTCTGAGTTGTTTTCATGAAACCTGCGCTTCCCCTACAAGAGTTCGACCTACCATTATAGGAAAACGTGTTTTCGTGAAGAAATCATGACAAACTAACACAAAATGAAGATTTCATTATAACTTGACATTCTGAGTTGTTTTCATGAAACCTGCGCTTCCCCTACAAGAGTTAGACCTACCATTATAGGAAAACGTGATTTCGTGAAGAAATCATGACAAACTAACACAAAATGAAGATTTCATTATAACTTGACATTCTGAGTTGTTTTCATGAAACCTGCGCTTCCCCTACAAGAGTTCGACCTAACATTATAGGAAAATGTGTTTTCGTGAAGAAATCATGACAAACTAACACAAAATGAAGATTTCATTATAACTTGACATTCTGAGTTGTTTTCATGAAACCTGCGCTTCCCCTACAAGAGATCGACCGACCATTAAAGAAAAACGTGTTTTCGTGAAGAAATCATGACAAACTAACACAAAATTAAGATTTCATTTTAACTTGACATTCTGAGTTGTTTTCATGAAACCTGCGCTTCCCCTACAAGAGTTCGACCTACCATTATAGGAAAACGTGATTTCGTGAAGAAATCATGACAAACTAACACAAAATGAAGATTTCATTATAACTTGACATTCTGAGTTGTTTTCATGAAACCTGCGCTTCCCCTACAAGAGTTCGACCTAACATTATAGGAAAACGTGTTTTCGTGAAGAAATCATGACAAACTAACACAAAATGAAGATTTCATTATAACTTGACATTCTGAGTTGTTTTCATGAAACCTGCGCTTCCCCTACAAGAGATCGACCGACCATTATAGAAAAACGTGTTTTCGTGAAGAAATCATGACAAACTAACACAAAATGAAGATTTCATTATAACTTGACATTCTGAGTTGTTTTCATGAAACCTGCGCTTCCCCTACAAGAGTTCAACGTACCATTATAGGAAAACGTGTTTTCGTGAAGAAATCATGACAAACTAACACAAAATGAAGATTTCATTATAACTTGACATTCTGAGTTGTTTTCATGAAACCTGCGCTTCCCCTATAAGAGTTCAACCTACCATTATAGGAAAACGTGTTTTCGTGAAGAAATCATGACAAACTAACACAAAATGAAGATTTCATTATAACGACATTCTGAGTTGTTTTCATGAAACCTGCGCTTCCCCTACAAGAGTTCAACCTACCATTATAGGAAAACGTGTTTTCGTGAAGAAATCATGACAAACTAACACAAAATGAAGATTTCATTATAACTTGACATTCTGAGTTGTTTTCATGAAACCTGCGCTTCCCCTACAAGAGTTCAACCTACCATTATAGGAAAACGTCTTTTCGTGAAGAAATCATGACAAACTAACACAAAATGAAGATTTCATTATAACTTGACATTCTGAGTTGTTTTCATGAAACCTGCGCTTCCCCTACAAGAGTTCAACCTACCATTATAGGAAAACGTGTTTTCGTGAAGAAATCATGACAAACTAACACAAAATGAAGATTTCATTATAACTTGACATTCTGAGTTGTTTTCATGAAACCTGCGCTTCCCCTACAAGAGTTCGACCTAACATTATAGGAAAACGTGTTTTCGTGAAGAAATCATGACAAACTAACACAAAATGAAGATTTCATTATAACTTGACATTCTGAGTTGTTTTCATGAAACCTGCGCTTCCCCTACAAGAGATCGACCGACCATTATAGAAAAACGTGTTTTCGTGAAGAAATCATGACAAACTAACACAAAATGAAGATTTCATTATAACTTGACATTCTGAGTTGTTTTCATGAAACCTGCGCTTCCCCTACAAGAGTTCAACGTACCACTATAGGAAAACGTGTTTTCGTGAAGAAATCATGACAAACTAACACAAAATGAAGATTTCATTATAACTTGACATTCTGAGTTGTTTTCATGAAACCTGCGCTTCCCCTACAAGAGTTCAACCTACCATTATAGGAAAACGTGTTTTCGTGAAGAAATCATGACAAACTAACACAAAATGAAGATTTCATTATAACTTGACATTCTGAGTTGTTTTCATGAAACCTGCGCTTCCCCTACAAGAGTTCAACCTACCATTATAGGAAAACGTGTTTTCGTGAAGAAATCATGACAAACTAACACAAAATGAAGATTTCATTATAACTTGACATTCTGAGTTGTTTTCATGAAACCTGCGCTTCCCCTACAAGAGTTCAACCTACCATTATAGGAAAACGTGTTTTCGTGAAGAAATCATGACAAACTAACACAAAATGAAGATTTCATTATAACTTGACATTCTGAGTTGTTTTCATGAAACCTGCGCTTCCCCTACAAGAGTTCAACCTACCATTATAGGAAAACGTGTTTTCGTGAAGAAATCATGACAAACTAACACAAAATGAAGATTTCATTATAACTTGACATTCTGAGTTGTTTTCATGAAACCTGCGCTTCCCCTACAAGAGTTCAACCTACCATTATAGGAAAACGTGTTTTCGTGAAGAAATCATGACAAACTAACACAAAATGAAGATTTCATTATAACTTGACATTCTGAGTTGTTTTCATGAAACCTGCGCTTCCCCTATAAGAGTTCAACCTACCATTATAGGAAAACGTGTTTTCGTGAAGAAATCATGACAAACTAACACAAAATGAAGATTTCATTATAACTTGACATTCTGAGTTGTTTTCATGAAACCTGCGCTTCCCCTATAAGAGTTCAACCTACCATTATAGGAAAACGTGTTTTCGTGAAGAAATCATGACAAACTAACACAAAATGAAGATTTCATTATAACTTGACATTCTGAGTTGTTTTCATGAAACCTGCGCTTCCCCTACAAGAGTTCAACCTACCATTATAGGAAAACGTGTTTTCGTGAAGAAATCATGACAAACTAACACAAAATGAAGATTTCATTATAACTTGACATTCTGAGTTGTTTTCATGAAACCTGCGCTTCCCCTATAAGAGTTCAACCTACCATTATAGGAAAACGTGTTTTCGTGAAGAAATCATGACAAACTAACACAAAATGAAGATTTCATTATAACTTGACATTCTGAGTTGTTTTCATGAAACCTGCGCTTCCCCTATAAGAGTTCAACCTACCATTATAGGAAAACGTGTTTTCGTGAAGAAATCATGACAAACTAACACAAAATGAAGATTTCATTATAACTTGACATTCTGAGTTGTTTTCATGAAACCTGCGCTTCCCCTACAAGAGTTCAACCTACCATTATAGGAAAACGTGTTTTCGTGAAGAAATCATGACAAACTAACACAAAATGAAGATTTCATTATAACTTGACATTCTGAGTTGTTTTCATGAAACCTGCGCTTCCCCTACAAGAGTTCAACCTACCATTATAGGAAAACGTGTTTTCGTGAAGAAATCATGACAAACTAACACAAAATGAAGATTTCATTATAACTTGACATTCTGAGTTGTTTTCATGAAACCTGCGCTTCCCCTACAAGAGTTCAACCTACCATTATAGGAAAACGTCTTTTCGTGAAGAAATCATGACAAACTAACACAAAATGAAGATTTCATTATAACTTGACATTCTGAGTTGTTTTCATGAAACCTGCGCTTCCCCTACAAGAGTTCGACCTACCATTATAGGAAAACGTGTTTTCGTGAAGAAATCATGACAAACTAACACAAAATGAAGATTTCATTATAACTTGACATTCTGAGTTGTTTTCATGAAACCTGCGCTTCCCCTACAAGAGTTCGACCTACCATTATAGGAAAACGTGTTTTCGTGAAGAAATCATGACAAACTAACACAAAATGAAGATTTCATTATAACTTGACATTCTGAGTTGTTTTCATGAAACCTGCGCTTCCCCTACAAGAGTTCGACCTACCATTATAGGAAAACGTGATTTCGTGAAGAAATCATGACAAACTAACACAAAATGAAGATTTCATTATAACTTGACATTCTGAGTTGTTTTCATGAAACCTGCGCTTCCCCTACAAGAGTTCGACCTAACATTATAGGAAAACGTGTTTTCGTGAAGAAATCATGACAAACTAACACAAAATGAAGATTTCATTATAACTTGACATTCTGAGTTGTTTTCATGAAACCTGCGCTTCCCCTACAAGAGATCGACCGACCATTATAGAAAAACGTGTTTTCGTGAAGAAATCATGACAAACTAACACAAAATGAAGATTTCATTATAACTTGACATTCTGAGTTGTTTTCATGAAACCTGCGCTTCCCCTACAAGAGATCGACCGACCATTATAGAAAAACGTGTTTTCGTGAAGAAATCATGACAAACTAACACAAAATGAAGATTTCATTATAACTTGACATTCTGAGTTGTTTTCATGAAACCTGCGCTTCCCCTACAAGAGTTCGACCTAACATTATAGGAAAACGTGTTTTCGTGAAGAAATCATGACAAACTAACACAAAATGAAGATTTCATTATAACTTGACATTCTGAGTTGTTTTCATGAAACCTGCGCTTCCCCTACAAGAGTTCGACCTACCATTATAGGAAAACGTGTTTTCGTGAAGAAATCATGACAAACTAACACAAAATGAAGATTTCATTATAACTTGACATTCTGAGTTGTTTTCATGAAACCTGCGCTTCCCCTACAAGAGTTCGACCTACCATTATAGGAAAACGTGTTTTCGTGAAGAAATCATGACAAACTAACACAAAATGAAGATTTCATTATAACTTGACATTCTGAGTTGTTTTCATGAAACCTGCGCTTCCCCTACAAGAGTTCGACCTAACATTATAGGAAAACGTGTTTTCGTGAAGAAATCATGACAAACTAACACAAAATGAAGATTTCATTATAACATGACATTCTGAGTTGTTTTCATGAAACCTGCGCTTCCCCTACAAGAGATCGACCGACCATTATAGAAAAACGTGTTTTCGTGAAGAAATCATGACAAACTAACACAAAATGAAGATTTCATTATAACTTGACATTCTGAGTTGTTTTCATGAAACCTGCGCTTCCCCTACAACAGTTCAACGTACCATTATAGGAAAACGTGTTTTCGTGAAGAAATCATGACAAACTAACACAAAATGAAGATTTCATTATAACTTGACATTCTGAGTTGTTTTCATGAAACCTGCGCTTCCCCTACAAGAGTTCAACCTACCATTATAGGAAAACGTGTTTTCGTGAAGAAATCATGACAAACTAACACTAAATGAAGATTTCATTATAACTTGACATTCTGAGTTGTTTTCATGAAACCTGCGCTTCCCCTACAAGAGTTCAACCTACCATTATAGGAAAACGTGTTTTCGTGAAGAAATCATGACAAACTAACACAAAATGAAGAATTCATTATAACTTGACATTCTGAGTTGTTTTCATGAAACCTGCGCTTCCCCTACAAGACATCGACCTACCATTATAGGAAAACGTGTTATTGTGAAGAAATCATGACAAACTAACACAAAATGAAGATTTCATTATAACTTGACATTCTGAGTTGTTTTCATGAAACCTGCGCTTCCCCTACAAGAGTTCAACGTACCATTATAGGAAAACGTGTTTTCGTGAAGAAATCATGACAAAGTAACACAAAATGAAGATTTCATTATAAGTTGACATTCTGAGTTGTTTTCATGAAACCTGCGCTTCCCCTACAAGAGTTCGACCTACCATTATAGGAAAACGTGTTTTCGTGAAGAAATCATGACAAAGTAACACAAAATGAAGATTTCATTATAACTTGACATTCTGAGTTGTTTTCATGAAACCTGCGCTTCCCCTACAAGAGTTCGACCTACCATTATAGGAAAACGTGTTTTCGTGAAGAAATCATGACAAACTAACACAAAATGAAGATTTCATTATAACTTGACATTCTGAGTTGTTTTCATGAAACCTGCGCTTCCCCTACAAGAGTTCAACCTACCATTATAGGAAAACGTGTTTTCGTGAAGAAATCATGACCAACTAACACAAAATGAAGATTTCATTATAACTTGACATTCTGAGTTGTTTTCATGAAACCTGCGCTTCCCCTACAAGAGTTCAACCTACCATTATAGGAAAACGTCTTTTCGTGAAGAAATCATGACAAACTAACACAAAATGAAGATTTCATTATAACTTGACATTCTGAGTTGTTTTCATGAAACCTGCGCTTCCCCTACAAGAGTTCAACCTACCATTATCCCAGCTGGCATTCGACCGACCTTAAACGTTTAAATGTGGTTGAAATAATGTCAGTTTATAAAAAAACATTCATTCAACGTCAAAACAACGTTGAATACCAAATGGTTGAAATGGTGTTGTTAACTAACTATGGATTCAACATAGAAATATAAATAAAATTTGAGTTGTACGTCAAATCAACATTATTTTTACAACCAGAGGATGCAGAGGATAGGGTTAGATGGAGGCAAATGATTCGCTGTGGCAACACCTGAAAGGGAACAGCCGAAAGACAAAGAAGAAGAAATAATAAAATAGAAGGATTGGTGCTGACCTAAAGTAAAAATTGCATTGTAATCCTATGTAATTTTTATAATAAATATTTATTTCTTTTTTTATGTTCTTCTTGTTGAGGTATGTGAATATTTTTTTTTATATGACATATGACACATACTGTTGTTGACAATATAAAAGCATAAAAAAGCCCTTTTTTACTGAGAGCAATACAAGGACTTGATTGCAGGACGGCGGGTGTCCATCACACAATGGCAGTGACTAGAACTGGATTTTATTGGCTCTGACGGTCCCAGACAATTGCGCATGCGCGAAGTGGGTCTGCGTCTTCATCTTCAGGCTAGAAGATTCTCTGACAGTGGACCGTTTTGGACGGAATCTGGCGGTAACTAGAACTTTCCTAAATACATTTTGAGTGTGCCTGACTCTGGCCCACATATTAATACGTATTGTGTGTATGGTCAGACGTTTAACCGCCAACCGAACGTTCTGTGTGTGCGCGCGTGCATGTGGGCAGAAGTTAATTTAACCGCGAAGCGCTGTGTCCGTGTGTGTGACTTAACTATATTTTGTGGACAAATTTGTACCCAAAAGTGAGATAAACCTGTCAAAAACTCCCTTTGGGGACGTCCTCATTTGTAAAACAGGTTTAAAAATAAACTAAACAAAGTTTTTGTTTTTTTTTTTTTCCAGACGTGGTGTTCAGCTCATTTGATACTACAACAACAAAAATAAATGAACACATGGCCAAATATTTAAAATATGCACCAGAGAGGATGGGTGGCGGTGGCAGAAAAATGGAAAAATAACTAGCCATGTTCAATGTGGCCCAGTGTTTGGGCTGTTCTAGTTCAACAAGTGTTTGTATAAAATGTTTTACGTAATAAAGCATGTTTCTTTAATCAGTGAAATGTCTTTATTAATCTTCTTCCTGGTCTTTCTTTTACCAATTGGCTTTGTCCTAGCTGACTCTGCATGTCCACTAACTCGTTTATGTATCTATTTCAAGGTGTTTGTTCTGTTGAAAACATCAGTACTTTAGTGAAAACAGTTTAACAAAATAAACTGTTGAAAAGCAGGACTTTAGTGACGTTGAAATTTTAACGTTGATTGGATTTGCAAAATCTAAACTAAAATCAATATTGATTCAATGTTGGCAAATTCACCTATGTTGACAAACGTGACGTTGGAATGACGTTGCTATTTCAACGTTGATTAGATTTGCAAAATCTAAACAAAATCCAACGGTTATCCAACACTGACACCTGACGTTGATTCAACGCTGACTCCACGTTAAAATGCCAGCTGGGATAGGAAAACGTGTTTTCGTGAAGAAATCATGACAAACTAACACAAAATGAAGATTTCATTATAACTTGACATTCTGAGTTGTTTTCATGAAACCTGCGCTTCCCCTACAAGAGTTCAACCTACCATTATAGGAAAACGTGTTTTCGTGAAGAAATCATGACAAACTAACACAAAATGAAGATTTCATTATAACTTGACATTCTGAGTTGTTTTCATGAAACCTGCGCTTCCCCTACAAGAGTTCAACCTACCATTATAGGAAAACGTGTTTTCGTGAAGAAATCATGACAAACTAACACAAAATGAAGATTTCATTATAACTTGACATTCTGAGTTGTTTTCATGAAACCTGCGCTTCCCCTACAAGAGTTCGACCTACCATTATAGGAAAACGTGTTTTCGTGAAGAAATCATGACAAACTAACACAAAATGAAGATTTCATTATAACTTGACATTCTGAGTTGTTTTCATGAAACCTGCGCTTCCCCTACAAGAGTTCGACCTACCATTATAGGAAAACGTGTTTTCGTGAAGAAATCATGACAAACTAACACAAAATGAAGATTTCATTATAACTTGACATTCTGAGTTGTTTTCATGAAACCTGCGCTTCCCCTATAAGAGTTCAACCTACCATTATAGGAAAACGTGTTTTCGTGAAGAAATCATGACAAACTAACACAAAATGAAGATTTCATTATAACTTGACATTCTGAGTTGTTTTCATGAAACCTGCGCTTCCCCTATAAGAGTTCAACCTACCATTATAGGAAAACGTGTTTTCGTGAAGAAATCATGACAAACTAACACAAAATGAAGATTTCATTATAACTTGACATTCTGAGTTGTTTTCATGAAACCTGCGCTTCCCCTATAAGAGTTCAACCTACCATTATAGAAAAACGTGTTTTCGTGAAGAAATCATGACAAACTAACACAAAATGAAGATTTCATTATAACTTGACATTCTGAGTTGTTTTCATGAAACCTGCGCTTCCCCTACAAGAGTTCAATCTACCATTATAGGAAAACGTCTTTTCGTGAAGAAATCATGACAAACTAACACAAAATGAAGATTTCATTATAACTTGACATTCTGAGTTGTTTTCATGAAACCTGCGCTTCCCCTACAAGAGTTCGACCTACCATTATAGGAAAACGTGTTTTCGTGAAGAAATCATGACAAACTAACACAAAATGAAGATTTCATTATAACTTGACATTCTGAGTTGTTTTCATGAAACCTGCGCTTCCCCTACAAGAGTTCGACCTACCATTATAGGAAAACGTGTTTTCGTGAAGAAATCATGACAAACTAACACAAAATGAAGATTTCATTATAACTTGACATTCTGAGTTGTTTTCATGAAACCTGCGCTTCCCCTACAAGAGATCGACCTACCATTATAAGAAAACGTGTTTTCGTGAAGAAAACATGACAAACTAACACAAAATGAAGATTTCATTATAACTTGACATTCTGAGTTGTTTTCATGAAACCTGCGCTTCCCCTACAAGAGATCGACCTACCATTATAGGAAAACGTGTTTTCGTGAAGAAATCATGACAAACTAACACAAAATGAAGATTTCATTATAACTTGACATTCTGAGTTGTTTTCATGAAACCTGCGCTTCCCCTACAAGAGTTCAACCTACCATTATAGAAAAACGTGTTTTCGTGAAGAAATCATGACAAACTAACACAAAATGAAGATTTCATTATAACTTGACATTCTGAGTTGTTTTCATGAAACCTGCGCTTCCCCTACAAGAGTTCAACCTACCATTATAGAAAAACGTGTTTTCGTGAAGAAATCATGACAAACTAACACAAAATGAAGATTTCATTATAACTTGACATTCTGAGTTGTTTTCATGAAACCTGCGCTTCCCCTACAAGAGTTCAATCTACCATTATAGGAAAACGTGTTTTCGTGAAGAAATCATGACAAACTAACACAAAATGAAGATTTCATTATAACTTGACATTCTGAGTTGTTTTCATGAAACCTGCGCTTCCCCTACAAGAGTTCGACCTAACATTATAGGAAAACGTGTTTTCGTGAAGAAATCATGACAAACTAACACAAAATGAAGATTTCATTATAACTTGACATTCTGAGTTGTTTTCATGAAACCTGCGCTTCCCCTACAAGAGATCGACCTACCATTATAGGAAAACGTGTTTTCGTGAAGAAATCATGACAAACTAACACAAAATGAAGATTTCATTATAACTTGACATTCTGAGTTGTTTTCATGTAACCTGCGCTTCCCCTACAAGAGTTCGACCTACCATTATAGGAAAACGTGTTTTCGTGAAGAAATCATGACAAACTAACACAAAATGAAGATTTCATTATAACTTGACATTCTGAGTTGTTTTCATGAAACCTGCGCTTCCCCTACAAGAGATCGACCTACCATTATAAGAAAACGTGTTTTCGTGAAAAATCATGACAAACTAACACAAAATGAAGATTTCATTATAACTTGACATTCTGAGTTGTTTTCATGAAACCTGCGCTTCCCCTATAAGAGTTCAACCTACCATTATAGAAAAACGTGTTTTCGTGAAGAAATCATGACAAACTAACACAAAATGAAGATTTCATTATAACTTGACATTCTGAGTTGTTTTCATGAAACCTGCGCTTCCCCCACAAGAGTTCAACCTACCATTATAGAAAAACGTGTTTTCGTGAAGAAATCATAACAAACTAACACAAAATGATGATTTCATTATAACTTGACATTCTGAGTTGTTTTCATGAAACCTGCGCTTCCCCTACAAGAGTTCAACCTACCATTATAGGAAAACGTGTTTTCGTGAAGAAATCATGACAAACTAACACAAAATGAAGATTTCATTATAACTTGACATTCTGAGTTGTTTTCATGAAACCTGCGCTTCCCCTACAAGAGTTCAATCTACCATTATAGGAAAACGTGTTTTCGTGAAGAAATCATGACAAACTAACACAAAATGAAGATTTCATTATAACTTGACATTCTGAGTTGTTTTCATGAAACCTGCGCTTCCCCTACAAGAGTTCGACCTAACATTATAGGAAAACGTGTTTTCGTGAAGAAATCATGACAAACTAACACAAAATGAAATTTTCATTATAACTTGACATTCTGAGTTGTTTTCATGAAACCTGCGCTTCCCCTACAAGAGTTCAACCTACCATTATAGGAAAACGTGTTTTCGTGAAGAAATCATGACAAACTAACACAAAATGAAGATTTCATTATAACTTGACATTCTGAGTTGTTTTCATGAAACCTGCGCTTCCCCTACAAGAGTTCGACCTACCATTATAGGAAAACGTGTTTTCGTGAAGAAATCATGACAAACTAACACAAAATTAAGATTTCATTATAACTTGACATTCTGAGTTGTTTTCAAGAAACCTGCGCTTCCCCTACAAGAGTTCAACCTACCATTATAGGAAAACGTGTTTTCGTGAAGAAATCATGACAAACTAACACAAAATGAAGATTTCATTATAACTTTACATTCTGAGTTGTTTTCATGAAACCTGCGCTTCCCCTACAAGAGTTCGACCTAACATTATAGGAAAACGTGTTTTCGTGAAGAAATCATGACAAACTAACACAAAATGAAGATTTCATTATAACTTGACATTCTGAGTTGTTTTCATGAAACCTGCGCTTCCCCTACAAGAGATCGACCGACCATTATAGAAAAACGTGTTTTCGTGAAGAAATCATGACAAACTAACACAAAATGAAGATTTCATTATAACTTGACATTCTGAGTTGTTTTCATGAAACCTGCGCTTCCCCTACAAGAGTTCAACGTACCATTATAGGAAAACGTGTTTTCGTGAAGAAATCATGACAAACTAACACAAAATGAAGATTTCATTATAACTTGACATTCTGAGTTGTTTTCATGAAACCTGCGCTTCCCCTACAAGAGTTCAACCTACCATTATAGGAAAACGTGTTTTCGTGAAGAAATCATGACAAACTAACACAAAATGAAGATTTCATTATAACTTGACATTCTGAGTTGTTTTCATGAAACCTGCGCTTCCCCTACAAGAGTTCGACCTACCATTATAGGAAAACGTGTTTTCGTGAAGAAATCATGACAAACTAACACAAAATGAAGATTTCATTATAACTTGACATTCTGAGTTGTTTTCATGAAACCTGCGCTTCCCCTACAAGAGTTCGACCTACCATTATAGGAAAACGTGTTTTCGTGAAGAAATCATGACAAACTAACACAAAATGAAGATTTCATTATAACTTGACATTCTGAGTTGTTTTCATGAAACCTGCGCTTCCCCTACAAGAGTTCGACCTACCATTATAGGAAAACGTGTTTTCGTGAAGAAATCATGACAAACTAACACAAAATGAAGATTTCATTATAACTTGACATTCTGAGTTGTTTTCATGAAACCTGCGCTTCCCCTACAAGAGTTCAACCTACCATTATAGGAAAACGTGTTTTCGTGAAGAAATCATGACAAACTAACACAAAATGAAGATTTCATTATAACTTTACATTCTGAGTTGTTTTCATGAAACCTGCGCTTCCCCTACAAGAGTTCGACCTAACATTATAGGAAAACGTGTTTTCGTGAAGAAATCATGACAAACTAACACAAAATGAAGATTTCATTATAACTTGACATTCTGAGTTGTTTTCATGAAACCTGCGCTTCCCCTACAAGAGATCGACCGACCATTATAGAAAAACGTGTTTTCGTGAAGAAATCATGACAAACTAACACAAAATGAAGATTTCATTATAACTTGACATTCTGAGTTGTTTTCATGAAACCTGCGCTTCCCCTACAAGAGTTCAACGTACCATTATAGGAAAACGTGTTTTCGTGAAGAAATCATGACAAACTAACACAAAATGAAGATTTCATTATAACTTGACATTCTGAGTTGTTTTCATGAAACCTGAGCTTCCCCTACAAGAGTTCAACCTACCATTATAGGAAAACGTGTTTTCGTGAAGAAATCATGACAAACTAACACAAAATGAAGATTTCATTATAACTTGACATTCTGAGTTGTTTTCATGAAACCTGCGCTTCCCCTACAAGAGTTCGACCTACCATTATAGGAAAACGTGTTTTCGTGAAGAAATCATGACAAACTAACACAAAATGAAGATTTCATTATAACTTGACATTCTGAGTTGTTTTCATGAAACCTGCGCTTCCCCTACAAGAGTTCGACCTACCATTATAGGAAAACGTGTTTTCGTGAAGAAATCATGACAAACTAACACAAAATGAAGATTTCATTATAACTTGACATTCTGAGTTGTTTTCATGAAACCTGCGCTTCCCCTACAAGAGTTCGACCTACCATTATAGGAAAACGTGTTTTCGTGAAGAAATCATGACAAACTAACACAAAATGAAGATTTCATTATAACTTGACATTCTGAGTTGTTTTCATGAAACCTGCGCTTCCCCTACAAGAGATCGACCTACCATTATAGGAAAACGTGTTTTCGTGAAGAAATCATGACAAACTAACACAAAATGAAGATTTCATTATAACTTGACATTCTGAGTAGATTTCATGAAACCTGCGCTTCCCCTACAAGAGTTCAACCTACCATTATAAGAAAACGTGTTTTCGTGAAGAAATCATGACAAACTAACACAAAATGAAGATTTCATTATAACTTGACATTCTGAGTTGTTTTCATGAAACCTGCGCTTCCCCTATAAGAGTTCAACCTACCATTATAGAAAAACGTGTTTTCGTGAAGAAATCATGACAAACTAACACAAAATGAAGATTTCATTATAACTTGACATTCTGAGTTGTTTTCATGAAACCTGCGCTTCCCCTACAAGAGTTCAACCTACCATTATAGGAAAACGTGTTTTCGTGAAGAAATCATGACAAACTAACACAAAATGAAGATTTCATTATAACTTGACATTCTGAGTTGTTTTCATGAAACCTGCGCTTCCCCTACAAGAGTTCGACCTACCATTATAGGAAAACGTGTTTTCGTGAAGAAATCATGACAAACTAACACAAAATGAAGATTTCATTATAACTTGACATTCTGAGTTGTTTTCATGAAACCTGCGCTTCCCCTACAAGAGTTCGACCTACCATTATAGGAAAACGTGTTTTCGTGAAGAAATCATGACAAACTAACACAAAATGAAGATTTCATTATAACTTGACATTCTGAGTTGTTTTCATGAAACCTGCGCTTCCCCTACAAGAGTTCGACCTACCATTATAGGAAAACGTGTTTTCGTGAAGAAATCATGACAAACTAACACAAAATGAAGATTTCATTATAACTTGACATTCTGAGTTGTTTTCATGAAACCTGCGCTTCCCCTACAAGAGATCGACCTACCATTATAGGAAAACGTGTTTTCGTGAAGAAATCATGACAAACTAACACAAAATGAAGATTTCATTATAACTTGACATTCTGAGTAGATTTCATGAAACCTGCGCTTCCCCTACAAGAGTTCAACCTACCATTATAAGAAAACGTGTTTTCGTGAAGAAATCATGACAAACTAACACAAAATGAAGATTTCATTATAACTTGACATTCTGAGTTGTTTTCATGAAACCTGCGCTTCCCCTATAAGAGTTCAACCTACCATTATAGAAAAACGTGTTTTCGTGAAGAAATCATGACAAACTAACACAAAATGAAGATTTCATTATAACTTGACATTCTGAGTTGTTTTCATGAAACCTGCGCTTCCCCTATAAGAGTTCAACCTACCATTATAGAAAAACGTGTTTTCGTGAAGAAATCATGACAAACTAACACAAAATGAAGATTTCATTATAACTTGACATTCTGAGTTGTTTTCATGAAACCTGCGCTTCCCCTACAAGAGTTCAACGTACCATTATAGGAAAACGTGTTTTCGTGAAGAAATCATGACAAACTAACACAAAATGAAGATTTCATTATAACTTGACATTCTGAGTTGTTTTCATGAAACCTGCGCTTCCCCTACAAGAGTTCAACCTACCATTATAGGAAAACGTGTTTTCGTGAAGAAATCATGACAAACTAACACAAAATGAAGATTTCATTATAACTTGACATTCTGAGTTGTTTTCATGAAACCTGCGCTTCCCCTACAAGAGTTCAACCTACCATTATAGGAAAACGTGTTTTCGTGAAGAAATCATGACAAACTAACACAAAATGAAGATTTCATTATAACTTGACATTCTGAGTTGTTTTCATGAAACCTGCGCTTCCCCTACAAGAGTTCAACCTACCATTATAGGAAAACGTGTTTTCGTGAAGAAATCATGACAAACTAACACAAAATGAAGATTTCATTATAACTTGACATTCTGAGTTGTTTTCATGAAACCTGCGCTTCCCCTACAAGAGTTCGACCTACCATTATAGGAAAACGTGTTTTCGTGAAGAAATCATGACAAACTAACACAAAATGAAGATTTCATTATAACTTGACATTCGGAGTTGTTTTCATGAAACCTGCGCTTCCCCTACAAGAGTTCGACCTACCATTATAGGAAAACGTGTTTTCGTGAAGAAATCATGACAAACTAACACAAAATGAAGATTTCATTATAACTTGACATTCTGAGTTGTTTTCATGAAACCTGCGCTTCCCCTACAAGAGATTGACCTACCATTATAGGAAAACGTGTTTTCGTGAAGAAATCATGACAAACTAACACAAAATGAAGATTTCATTATAACTTGACATTCTGAGTAGATTTCATGAAACCTGCGCTTCCCCTACAAGAGTTCAACCTACCATTATAAGAAAACGTGTTTTCGTGAAGAAATCATGACAAACTAACACAAAATGAAGATTTCATTATAACTTGACATTCTGAGTTGTTTTCATGAAACCTGCGCTTCCCCTATAAGAGTTCAACCTACCATTATAGAAAAACGTGTTTTCGTGAAGAAATCATGACAAACTAACACAAAATGAAGATTTCATTATAACTTGACATTCTGAGTTGTTTTCATGAAACCTGCGCTTCCCCTACAAGAGTTCAACGTACCATTATAGGAAAACGTGTTTTCGTGAAGAAATCATGACAAACTAACACAAAATGAAGATTTCATTATAACTTGACATTCTGAGTTGTTTTCATGAAACCTGCGCTTCCCCTACAAGAGTTCAACCTACCATTATAGGAAAACGTGTTTTCGTGAAGAAATCATGACAAACTAACACAAAATGAAGATTTCATTATAACTTGACATTCTGAGTTGTTTTCATGAAACCTGCGCTTCCCCTACAAGAGTTCAACCTACCATTATAGGAAAACGTGTTTTCGTGAAGAAATCATGACAAACTAACACAAAATGAAGATTTCATTATAACTTGACATTCTGAGTTGTTTTCATGAAACCTGCGCTTCCCCTACAAGAGTTCAACCTACCATTATAGGAAAACGTGTTTTCGTGAAGAAATCATGACAAACTAACACAAAATGAAGATTTCATTATAACTTGACATATTCTGAGTTGTTTTCATGAAACCTGCGCTTCCCCTACAAGAGTTCAACCTACCATTATAGGAAAACGTGTTTTCGTGAAGAAATCATGACAAACTAACACAAAATGAAGATTTCATTATAACTTGACATTCTGAGTTGTTTTCATGAAACCTGCGCTTCCCCTACAAGAGATCGACCTACCATTATAGGAAAACGTGTTTTCGTGAAGAAATCATGACAAACTAACACAAAATGAAGATTTCATTATAACTTGACATTCTGAGTTGTTTTCATGAAACCTGCGCTTCCCCTACAAGAGATCGACCGACCATTATAGAAAAACGTGTTTTCGTGAAGAAATCATGACAAACTAACACAAAATGAAGATTTCATTATAACTTGACATTCTGAGTTGTTTTCATGAAACCTGCGCTTCCCCTACAAGAGTTCAACGTACCATTATAGGAAAACGTGTTTTCGTGAAGAAATCATGACAAACTAACACAAAATGAAGATTTCATTATAACTTGACATTCTGAGTTGTTTTCATGAAACCTGCGCTTCCCCTACAAGAGTTCAACCTACCATTATAGGAAAACGTGTTTTCGTGAAGAAATCATGACAAACTAACACAAAATGAAGATTTCATTATAACTTGACATTCTGAGTTGTTTTCATGAAACCTGCGCTTCCCCTACAAGAGTTCGACCTACCATTATAGGAAAACGTGTTTTCGTGAAGAAATCATGACAAACTAACACAAAATGAAATTTTCATTATAACTTGACATTCTGAGTTGTTTTCATGAAACCTGCGCTTCCCCTACAAGAGTTCAACCTACCATTATAGGAAAACGTGTTTTCGTGAAGAAATCATGACAAACTAACACAAAATGAAGATTTCATTATAACTTGACATTCTGAGTTGTTTTCATGAAACCTGCGCTTCCCCTACAAGAGTTCGACCTACCATTATAGGAAAACGTGTTTTCGTGAAGAAATCATGACAAACTAACACAAAATGAAGATTTCATTATAACTTGACATTCTGAGTTGTTTTCATGAAACCTGCGCTTCCCCTACAAGAGTTCAACCTACCATTATAGGAAAACGTGTTTTCGTGAAGAAATCATGACAAACTAACACAAAATGAAGATTTCATTATAACTTTACATTCTGAGTTGTTTTCATGAAACCTGCGCTTCCCCTACAAGAGTTCGACCTAACATTATAGGAAAACGTGTTTTCGTGAAGAAATCATGACAAACTAACACAAAATGAAGATTTCATTATAACTTGACATTCTGAGTTGTTTTCATGAAACCTGCGCTTCCCCTACAAGAGATCGACCGACCATTATAGAAAAACGTGTTTTCGTGAAGAAATCATGACAAACTAACACAAAATGAAGATTTCATTATAACTTGACATTCTGAGTTGTTTTCATGAAACCTGCGCTTCCCCTACAAGAGTTCAACGTACCATTATAGGAAAACGTGTTTTCGTGAAGAAATCATGACAAACTAACACAAAATGAAGATTTCATTATAACTTGACATTCTGAGTTGTTTTCATGAAACCTGCGCTTCCCCTACAAGAGTTCAACCTACCATTATAGGAAAACGTGTTTTCGTGAAGAAATCATGACAAACTAACACAAAATGAAGATTTCATTATAACTTGACATTCTGAGTTGTTTTCATGAAACCTGCGCTTCCCCTACAAGAGTTCGACCTACCATTATAGGAAAACGTGTTTTCGTGAAGAAATCATGACAAACTAACACAAAATGAAGATTTCATTATAACTTGACATTCTGAGTTGTTTTCATGAAACCTGCGCTTCCCCTACAAGAGTTCGACCTACCATTATAGGAAAACGTGTTTTCGTGAAGAAATCATGACAAACTAACACAAAATGAAGATTTCATTATAACTTGACATTCTGAGTTGTTTTCATGAAACCTGCGCTTCCCCTACAAGAGTTCGACCTACCATTATAGGAAAACGTGTTTTCGTGAAGAAATCATGACAAACTAACACAAAATGAAGATTTCATTATAACTTGACATTCTGAGTTGTTTTCATGAAACCTGCGCTTCCCCTACAAGAGATCGACCTACCATTATAGGAAAACGTGTTTTCGTGAAGAAATCATGACAAACTAACACAAAATGAAGATTTCATTATAACTTGACATTCTGAGTAGATTTCATGAAACCTGCGCTTCCCCTACAAGAGTTCAACCTACCATTATAAGAAAACGTGTTTTCGTGAAGAAATCATGACAAACTAACACAAAATGAAGATTTCATTATAACTTGACATTCTGAGTTGTTTTCATGAAACCTGCGCTTCCCCTATAAGAGTTCAACCTACCATTATAGAAAAACGTGTTTTCGTGAAGAAATCATGACAAACTAACACAAAATGAAGATTTCATTATAACTTGACATTCTGAGTTGTTTTCATGAAACCTGCGCTTCCCCTATAAGAGTTCAACCTACCATTATAGAAAAACGTGTTTTCGTGAAGAAATCATGACAAACTAACACAAAATGAAGATTTCATTATAACTTGACATTCTGAGTTGTTTTCATGAAACCTGCGCTTCCCCTACAAGAGTTCAACGTACCATTATAGGAAAACGTGTTTTCGTGAAGAAATCATGACAAACTAACACAAAATGAAGATTTCATTATAACTTGACATTCTGAGTTGTTTTCATGAAACCTGCGCTTCCCCTACAAGAGTTCAACCTACCATTATAGGAAAACGTGTTTTCGTGAAGAAATCATGACAAACTAACACAAAATGAAGATTTCATTATAACTTGACATTCTGAGTTGTTTTCATGAAACCTGCGCTTCCCCTACAAGAGTTCAACCTACCATTATAGGAAAACGTGTTTTCGTGAAGAAATCATGACAAACTAACACAAAATGAAGATTTCATTATAACTTGACATTCTGAGTTGTTTTCATGAAACCTGCGCTTCCCCTACAAGAGTTCAACCTACCATTATAGGAAAACGTGTTTTCGTGAAGAAATCATGACAAACTAACACAAAATGAAGATTTCATTATAACTTGACATTCTGAGTTGTTTTCATGAAACCTGCGCTTCCCCTACAAGAGTTCGACCTACCATTATAGGAAAACGTGTTTTCGTGAAGAAATCATGACAAACTAACACAAAATGAAGATTTCATTATAACTTGACATTCTGAGTTGTTTTCATGAAACCTGCGCTTCCCCTACAAGAGTTCGACCTACCATTATAGGAAAACGTGTTTTCGTGAAGAAATCATGACAAACTAACACAAAATGAAGATTTCATTATAACTTGACATTCTGAGTTGTTTTCATGAAACCTGCGCTTCCCCTACAAGAGATTGACCTACCATTATAGGAAAACGTGTTTTCGTGAAGAAATCATGACAAACTAACACAAAATGAAGATTTCATTATAACTTGACATTCTGAGTAGATTTCATGAAACCTGCGCTTCCCCTACAAGAGTTCAACCTACCATTATAAGAAAACGTGTTTTCGTGAAGAAATCATGACAAACTAACACAAATTGAGAGCCAATTGAGAGGCGCAGGGATTGCTGGGATTGCTGCGAGGATTGCTGGGATTGCTGCGAGAGAGTGGTGTTGAGCTGCAGCGATTGTTTGGGATTGTTTTTTTGGAGTGTTTTGAGTGTTTGTGTGCTTTACCTGTTTACGTGGGTGGCTGTTTATTTCTATTTATTGTTCTTATTTCGGTCAGCGTGAGTGCTTGTCTGTCCTGTCTGTTAATCAACAGCGCGATTATTACCGACGGAGAGCTGCGGGTGTCGCGTGCGCGGCGTTTTTCTGTCCGCGTTTAAACTCCGTAACGAACACCCGCGGGGCGATTATAACTAACAACATCTAACGTCGGTATCGCTACCAAGCGTCGGAAAAGGACAGTTGCTCCTGAGCTTTGCTCGGTCGCCAGTCGGGGCCGGGAGGACATTTTCCACTTTTTTCCCGCTCCGGCAGTAGCCTGCTGTGAGGGGGTTTTTGTGGTTTTTCGACCTCCCAAGAGCAACTTCGATTTCGCCTTGTTTTTAGTTCATACTTGGTTCAGGCAGAAGTTCTTCTGGTAAGTAGTAGTAAGTTTATCAGGTTTAAAATTTTTAATAAAATAATAATTAAGTTCCGTTTTAACACAAGTAATAACTTATTTTAGTGTACTCCGCACGTTACTGCATTTATTGTTACGCAAATTAATCTTTATAGTTAAATACACTATATAAATTTACTGGGCTGGGAGTACGGGGTCATAGTGAGTTAGTTAATTATGGGGCCAGCTCAGTGTTGCGTTTGCAAGATGTTTGCCCTTCTGGACGTTAGTGTCCAGTCGGACTTCATCTGCGAGCGATGTAAGCTAGTGGACTCACTCATGGTCAAGGTTCGCGACCTTGAGGAGCAACTGGCTCGCATCCAATGCAACAGTGAGTTAGATGAGCTAGTTGATACGCCGTTTAGGGAGACGGTGTGTACGCCACTAACGGGGGGGAGGGAGAATGAAGAGCAGAGAGGTCGAGAGAGCTGGGTGACCGTAGGTCGTAGACGCAGGAAAAGGCGTACACACGTTACAGAGGCGGCATCACCTGAGGTGTCTGTGTCTAACAGGTTTCAGGTGCTTCCAGCTTTAGAGCCGGAAGGGACTGGGGAAGCAGGTGGGCCCTTGGGCACTGAGGAGCCCCCTCCCCCCAGAAAGAGGGAGGTTGTGGTAGTGGGGGATTCAATTATTAGGGGAGTAGACAGTTATGTGTGCACGCGTGATAGAGGGTCCCGTACGGTGTCTTGCCTGCCTGGTGCCCAGGTAGGAGACCTTCCAGATCGTGTGGACAAGCTTTTGGCCCCAGCTGGGGTGGATCCAGTTGTCGTGGTGCATGTTGGCACCAACGACATAGGCAAGGGTAGAAGGGCTGTTCTGCAGGATAAATTTATAGAAGTCGCCAATAAGCTTAGAAGCAGAACGTCCATGGTGGTATTTTCCGAAATACTCCCCGTGCCACGCGCAAGTGAGGCTAAGTTAGCTGAGATAAGGAGATTAAATGCGTGGCTAAAAGGATGGTGTAGGAAAGAGGGGTTTAGGTTTATGGGGCACTGGAGGACCTTCTGGAACAGGTGGGACCTGTTCAAGCCGGATGGGTTGCATCTGAACCGGAGGGGAACCAGTGTACTGGGAAGGCGTATTTGTAGAGTAGTTGAGGAATGTTTAAACTAGGGACTGGGGGGGCAGGGAGGTTAGTTAAGTATGTAACTGGGGGGAAACGGAAAGCCCAAAAAAATCATATTATAAGTAGGCACTGTAATAAGCCTACCCTTTGTTGTCTGTATTTAAACGCCAGGAGTATTAGGAATAAAATTCATGATTTAGAGGCTCTTATCTCATTGGACTCTTATGATATTATAGCAATAACTGAAACGTGGTTGAGTGATAAGGATGGACAAGAATATAATATGGATGGTTACACATTGTTCCGTAAAGACCGTATAGGTAAGAAGGGAGGTGGTGTTGCAGTATATGTAAAGGAAATCTTGCAGGCAAGGGAGCTTACTGATATAAGTAAAAGTACGGAAGCTATATGGGTAAAATTAGATGCTAAAAACTCAAATAGCCTAATTGTCGGTGTTTGTTACAGAGCACCCAATGTAGCTGCTGAGGAAAGCAGATTGTTATACAGTGATATTAGGATTATGAGCAATAAAAATGATGTGGTAGTTATGGGTGATTTTAATCTACCGGGGATACAGTGGGACATTGTTGCTGGCTCTTCTGAAAATGAACTTGAGATGGTGGAATTAGTACAGGATTGTTTTTTTACTCAGTTTGTTAACACCCCTACCAGGGGAGATGCCATTCTTGATCTTGTTTTGTCTAATAACCAGGACAGGATTGGTAAATTAGATGTTTTAGAACCACTTGACAGTAGCGATCATAACATGGTTAAATTTGAGGTTAAGTTTAGTGCCCGAAGAGCAAAGTCCAAATCAAAAATATATAATGTTAGGAAGGCTAACTTCAATTGTATGAGATTAAAACTAGAAACCGTGAACTGGATGGAGTTAAATAACAAAACTGTTGAAGAGGCATGGGAATTTTTTAAAAGCACATTATTGCAAGTACAAGAGGACTTCATACCTGTTTCTAGCAAGAATAAATCTAGGAAATTGCAACCTAGGTGGTTTAATAGGGACATAAAGTATAAAGTAAGGAGGAAAAGGGCTTTGTTCCAGAGATGGAAAATAACTGATGATGACATAATAAAGCAAGAGTATCTAAATCTACAGGCTGAATTAAAAAATGACATTAGACGAGCTAAAAGGAATGTCGAAAGGAAGATCGCATTGGAGGCTAAGGATGACGTTAAAAGTTTCTTCCAGTATTTTAACTCTAAAAGAGCTCTAAAAGCTGAAATTACTAATCTGCAGGATAGTAAGGGTCTTATAATTGAAAACGACATTGACATAGTAAATGAGTTCAATGATAGTTTTGCACGGGTATTCACTGTCGAGGACACTAGTAACTTACCAGTTCTTATTACTAATTCAACATCGTCTATAACTAATATATATATAACTGAAGCTGATGTTTTGCAAAGCCTAGCTAAGCTCAAAATAAATAAATCACAGGGCCCTGATGGCATCTTACCTATAGTGTTAAAAGAGATGAGGGATATTATTTGCCGACCCTTAACATTACTGTTTCAAAAATCCTTATCTGAAGGTGTGGTACCTTCTGATTGGAAGCATGCCAACATAACGCCCATTTTCAAAAAAGGGGATAGAAGTAATTTGTCAAACTATAGGCCAATCAGTCTAACTTGTATAACTGGTAAAGTTATGGAGGCTATAATCAAAGAGAAAATGGTAGATTACCTGGACTCAAATAACATTTTGAGGGATAGCCAGCATGGATTTAGGAGAGGTAGATCCTGTTTAACAAATCTGTTGGAGTTTTTTGAGGAAGCTACTCAGGAAGTTGATGATAAGAAGGCCTATGATGTCATCTATTTAGATTTCCAAAAGGCTTTTGATGTTGTTCCCCACAAGAGGCTCTCACTTAAACTCAAAGCGACAGGTATTTTAGGAACTGTAGCGACTTGGATTGATAACTGGTTAACGGATAGGAAGCAGCGAGTAGTTATAAGAGGCTCGATGTCACAGTGGGCCTGCGTTCATAGTGGGGTACCGCAGGGTTCAATTTTAGGACCACTTTTGTTCCTAATTTACATAAATGATATAGACACCAATATATACAGTAAACTGGTGAAATTTGCAGATGACACCAAGGTGGGTGGTGTAGCAGATACTGAACTAGCGGCTCAGCAGCTACAGCGGGATCTTAATTTAATTAGTGACTGGGCTGACACCTGGCAGATGAAATTTAACATAGACAAATGTAAGGTACTCCATGTAGGGAGCAGAAATATAAAGTACAGGTATTTTATGGGACCTACTGAAATAAAGGTAGCTGATTATGAGAAAGACCTTGGTGTGTATGTTGATGCTTCCATGTCTCATTCTCGCCAGTGTGGGGAAGCAATAAAAAAGGCCAATAGGATGTTGGGGTACATCTCCAGGTGTGTGGAGTTTAAGTCAAGGGAGGTAATGCTAAGATTATACAATTCCTTGGTGAGACCTCACCTAGAATATTGTGTACAGGTTTGGTCACCATATCTTAAAAAGGACATAGCGGCCTTAGAAAAGGTGCAGCGTAGGGCCACAAGAATGATTCCTGGTCTTAGAGGAATGTCATACGAGGAAAGGTTATTTGAGCTAAATCTGTTCAGCCTCAAGCAAAGGAGACTGAGGGGGGACATGATCCAGGTCTATAAGATTCTAACAGGTTTGGATGCTGTTCAACCGAATAGTTACTTCAGCATTAGTTCAAATACAAGAACTCGTGGCCATAGGTGGAAATTAGCGGGAGAACATTTCAAACTGGATTTAAGGAAGCACTTCTTTACACAGCGTGTAGTCAGAGTATGGAATAGTCTTCCTGATAACGTAGTGCAAGCTGAATCCTTGGGTTCCTTTAAATCAGAGCTAGATAAGATTTTAACAACTCTGAGCTATTAGTTAAGTTCTCCCCAAGCGAGCTCGATGGGCCGAATGGCCTCCTCTCGTTTGTATAGTTCTTATGTTCTTATGTTCTTATGTTCTTATGTTCTAAAATGAAGATTTCATTATAACTTGACATTCTGAGTTGTTTTCATGAAACCTGCGCTTCCCCTATAAGAGTTCAACCTACCATTATAGAAAAACGTGTTTTCGTGAAGAAATCATGACAAACTAACACAAAATGAAGATTTCATTATAACTTGACATTCTGAGTTGTTTTCATGAAACCTGCGCTTCCCCTACAAGAGTTCAACGTACCATTATAGGAAAACGTGTTTTCGTGAAGAAATCATGACAAACTAACACAAAATGAAGATTTCATTATAACTTGACATTCTGAGTTGTTTTCATGAAACCTGCGCTTCCCCTACAAGAGTTCAACCTACCATTATAGGAAAACGTGTTTTCGTGAAGAAATCATGACAAACTAACACAAAATGAAGATTTCATTATAACTTGACATTCTGAGTTGTTTTCATGAAACCTGCGCTTCCCCTACAAGAGTTCAACCTACCATTATAGGAAAACGTGTTTTCGTGAAGAAATCATGACAAACTAACACAAAATGAAGATTTCATTATAACTTGACATTCTGAGTTGTTTTCATGAAACCTGCGCTTCCCCTACAAGAGTTCAACCTACCATTATAGGAAAACGTGTTTTCGTGAAGAAATCATGACAAACTAACACAAAATGAAGATTTCATTATAACTTGACATATTCTGAGTTGTTTTCATGAAACCTGCGCTTCCCCTACAAGAGTTCAACCTACCATTATAGGAAAACGTGTTTTCGTGAAGAAATCATGACAAACTAACACAAAATGAAGATTTCATTATAACTTGACATTCTGAGTTGTTTTCATGAAACCTGCGCTTCCCCTACAAGAGATCGACCGACCATTATAGAAAAACGTGTTTTCGTGAAGAAATCATGACAAACTAACACAAAATGAAGATTTCATTATAACTTGACATTCTGAGTTGTTTTCATGAAACCTGCGCTTCCCCTACAAGAGTTCAACGTACCATTATAGGAAAACGTGTTTTCGTGAAGAAATCATGACAAACTAACACAAAATGAAGATTTCATTATAACTTGACATTCTGAGTTGTTTTCATGAAACCTGCGCTTCCCCTACAAGAGTTCAACCTACCATTATAGGAAAACGTGTTTTCGTGAAGAAATCATGACAAACTAACACAAAATGAAGATTTCATTATAACTTGACATTCTGAGTTGTTTTCATGAAACCTGCGCTTCCCCTACAAGAGTTCGACCTACCATTATAGGAAAACGTGTTTTCGTGAAGAAATCATGACAAACTAACACAAAATGAAATTTTCATTATAACTTGACATTCTGAGTTGTTTTCATGAAACCTGCGCTTCCCCTACAAGAGTTCAACCTACCATTATAGGAAAACGTGTTTTCGTGAAGAAATCATGACAAACTAACACAAAATGAAGATTTCATTATAACTTGACATTCTGAGTTGTTTTCATGAAACCTGCGCTTCCCCTACAAGAGTTCGACCTACCATTATAGGAAAACGTGTTTTCGTGAAGAAATCATGACAAACTAACACAAAATGAAGATTTCATTATAACTTGACATTCTGAGTTGTTTTCATGAAACCTGCGCTTCCCCTACAAGAGTTCAACCTACCATTATAGGAAAACGTGTTTTCGTGAAGAAATCATGACAAACTAACACAAAATGAAGATTTCATTATAACTTGACATTCTGAGTTGTTTTCATGAAACCTGCGCTTCCCCTACAAGAGATTGACCTACCATTATAGGAAAACGTGTTTTCGTGAAGAAATCATGACAAACTAACACAAAATGAAGATTTCATTATAACTTGACATTCTGAGTAGATTTCATGAAACCTGCGCTTCCCCTACAAGAGTTCAACCTACCATTATAAGAAAACGTGTTTTCGTGAAGAAATCATGACAAACTAACACAAAATGAAGATTTCATTATAACTTGACATTCTGAGTTGTTTTCATGAAACCTGCGCTTCCCCTATAAGAGTTCAACCTACCATTATAGAAAAACGTGTTTTCGTGAAGAAATCATGACAAACTAACACAAAATGAAGATTTCATTATAACTTGACATTCTGAGTTGTTTTCATGAAACCTGCGCTTCCCCTACAAGAGTTCAACGTACCATTATAGGAAAACGTGTTTTCGTGAAGAAATCATGACAAACTAACACAAAATGAAGATTTCATTATAACTTGACATTCTGAGTTGTTTTCATGAAACCTGCGCTTCCCCTACAAGAGTTCAACCTACCATTATAGGAAAACGTGTTTTCGTGAAGAAATCATGACAAACTAACACAAAATGAAGATTTCATTATAACTTGACATTCTGAGTTGTTTTCATGAAACCTGCGCTTCCCCTACAAGAGTTCAACGTACCATTATAGGAAAACGTGTTTTCGTGAAGAAATCATGACAAACTAACACAAAATGAAGATTTCATTATAACTTGACATTCTGAGTTGTTTTTCATGAAACCTGCGCTTCCCCTACAAGAGTTCGACCTACCATTATAGGAAAACGTGTTTTCGTGAAGAAATCATGACAAACTAACACAAAATGAAGATTTCATTATAACTTGACATTCTGAGTTGTTTTCATGAAACCTGCGCTTCCCCTACAAGAGTTCGACCTACCATTATAGGAAAACGTGTTTTCGTGAAGAAATCATGACAAACTAACACAAAATGAAGATTTCATTATAACTTGACATTCTGAGTTGTTTTCATGAAACCTGCGCTTCCCCTACAAGAGTTCGACCTACCATTATAGGAAAACGTGTTTTCGTGAAGAAATCATGACAAACTAACACAAAATGAAGATTTCATTATAACTTGACATTCTGAGTTGTTTTCATGAAACCTGCGCTTCCCCTACAAGAGTTCGACCTACCATTATAGGAAAACGTGTTTTCGTGAAGAAATCATGACAAACTAACACAAAATGAAGATTTCATTATAACTTGACATTCTGAGTTGTTTTCATGAAACCTGCGCTTCCCCTACAAGAGTTCGACCTACCATTATAGGAAAACGTGTTTTCGTGAAGAAATCATGACAAACTAACACAAAATGAAGATTTCATTATAACTTGACATTCTGAGTTGTTTTCATGAAACCTGCGCTTCCCCTACAAGAGTTCGACCTACCATTATAGGAAAACGTGTTTTCGTGAAGAAATCATGACAAACTAACACAAAATGAAGATTTCATTATAACTTGACATTCTGAGTTGTTTTCATGAAACCTGCGCTTCCCCTACAAGAGTTCGACCTACCATTATAGGAAAACGTGTTTTCGTGAAGAAATCATGACAAACTAACACAAAATGAAGATTTCATTATAACTTGACATTCTGAGTTGTTTTCATGAAACCTGCGCTTCCCCTACAAGAGATCGACCTACCATTATAGGAAAACGTGTTTTCGTGAAGAAATCATGACAAACTAACACAAAATGAAGATTTCATTATAACTTGACATTCTGAGTAGATTTCATGAAACCTGCGCTTCCCCTACAAGAGTTCAACCTACCATTATAAGAAAACGTGTTTTCGTGAAGAAATCATGACAAACTAACACAAAATGAAGATTTCATTATAACTTGACATTCTGAGTTGTTTTCATGAAACCTGCGCTTCCCCTATAAGAGTTCAACCTACCATTATAGAAAAACGTGTTTTCGTGAAGAAATCATGACAAACTAACACAAAATGAAGATTTCATTATAACTTGACATTCTGAGTTGTTTTCATGAAACCTGCGCTTCCCCTATAAGAGTTCAACCTACCATTATAGAAAAACGTGTTTTCGTGAAGAAATCATGACAAACTAACACAAAATGAAGATTTCATTATAACTTGACATTCTGAGTTGTTTTCATGAAACCTGCGCTTCCCCTACAAGAGTTCAACGTACCATTATAGGAAAACGTGTTTTCGTGAAGAAATCATGACAAACTAACACAAAATGAAGATTTCATTATAACTTGACATTCTGAGTTGTTTTCATGAAACCTGCGCTTCCCCTACAAGAGTTCAACCTACCATTATAGGAAAACGTGTTTTCGTGAAGAAATCATGACAAACTAACACAAAATGAAGATTTCATTATAACTTGACATTCTGAGTTGTTTTCATGAAACCTGCGCTTCCCCTACAAGAGTTCAACCTACCATTATAGGAAAACGTGTTTTCGTGAAGAAATCATGACAAACTAACACAAAATGAAGATTTCATTATAACTTGACATTCTGAGTTGTTTTCATGAAACCTGCGCTTCCCCTACAAGAGTTCAACCTACCATTATAGGAAAACGTGTTTTCGTGAAGAAATCATGACAAACTAACACAAAATGAAGATTTCATTATAACTTGACATTCTGAGTTGTTTTCATGAAACCTGCGCTTCCCCTACAAGAGTTCGACCTACCATTATAGGAAAACGTGTTTTCGTGAAGAAATCATGACAAACTAACACAAAATGAAGATTTCATTATAACTTGACATTCTGAGTTGTTTTCATGAAACCTGCGCTTCCCCTACAAGAGTTCGACCTACCATTATAGGAAAACGTGTTTTCGTGAAGAAATCATGACAAACTAACACAAAATGAAGATTTCATTATAACTTGACATTCTGAGTTGTTTTCATGAAACCTGCGCTTCCCCTACAAGAGATTGACCTACCATTATAGGAAAACGTGTTTTCGTGAAGAAATCATGACAAACTAACACAAAATGAAGATTTCATTATAACTTGACATTCTGAGTAGATTTCATGAAACCTGCGCTTCCCCTACAAGAGTTCAACCTACCATTATAAGAAAACGTGTTTTCGTGAAGAAATCATGACAAACTAACACAAAATGAAGATTTCATTATAACTTGACATTCTGAGTTGTTTTCATGAAACCTGCGCTTCCCCTACAAGAGTTCGACCTACCATTATAGGAAAACGTGTTTTCGTGAAGAAATCATGACAAACTAACACAAAATGAAGATTTCATTATAACTTGACATTCTGAGTTCATTTCTTGAAACCTGCGCTTCCCCTACAAGAGTTCGACCTACCATCATAGGAAAACGTGTTTTCGTGAAGAAATCATGACAAACTAACACAAAATGAAGATTTCATTATAACTTGACATTCTGAGTTCATTTCATGAAACCTGCGCTTCCCCTACAAGAGTTCGACCTACCATTATAGGAAAACGTGTTTTCGTGAAGAAATCATGACAAACTAACACAAAATGAAAATTTCATTATAACTTGACATTCTGAGTTGTTTTCATGAAACCTGCGCTTCCCCTACAAGAGATCGACCTACCATTATAGGAAAACGTGTTTTCGTGAAGAAATCATGACAAACTAACACAAAATGAAGATTTCATTATAACTTGACATTCTGAGTTGTTTTCATGAAACCTGCGCTTCCCCTACAAGAGTTCGACCTACCATTATAGGAAAACGTGTTTTCGTGAAGAAATCATGACAAACTAACACAAAATGAAGATTTCATTATAACTTGACATTCTGAGTTGTTTTCATGAAACCTGCGCTTCCCCTACAAGTGTTCGACCTACCATTATAGGAAAACGTGTTTTCGTGAAGAAATCATGACAAACTAACACAAAATGAAGATTTCATTATAACTTGACATTCTGAGTTGTTTTCATGAAACCTGCGCTTCCCCTACAAGAGTTCAACCTACCATTATAGGAAAACGTGTTTTCGTGAAGAAATCATGACAAACTAACACAAAATGAAGATTTCATTATAACTTGACATTCTGAGTTGTTTTCATGAAACCTGCGCTTCCCCTACAAGAGTTCGACCTACCATTATAGGAAAACGTGTTTTCGTGAAGAAATCATGACAAACTAACACAAAATGAAGATTTCATTATAACTTGACATTCTGAGTTGTTTTCATGAAACCTGCGCTTCCCCTACAAGAGTTCGACCTACCATTATAGGAAAACGTGTTTTCGTGAAGAAATCATGACAAACTAACACAAAATGAAGATTTCATTATAACTTGACATTCTGAGTTGTTTTCATGAAACCTGCGCTTCCCCTACAAGAGTTCGACCTACCATTATAGGAAAACGTGTTTTCGTGAAGAAATCATGACAAACTAACACAAAATGAAGATTTCATTATAACTTGACATTCTGAGTTGTTTTCATGAAACCTGCGCTTCCCCTACAAGAGATCGACCTACCATTATAGGAAAACGTGTTTTCGTGAAGAAATCATGACAAACTAACACAAAATGAAGATTTCATTATAACTTGACATTCTGAGTAGATTTCATGAAACCTGCGCTTCCCCTACAAGAGTTCAACCTACCATTATAAGAAAACGTGTTTTCGTGAAGAAATCATGACAAACTAACACAAAATGAAGATTTCATTATAACTTGACATTCTGAGTTGTTTTCATGAAACCTGCGCTTCCCCTATAAGAGTTCAACCTACCATTATAGAAAAACGTGTTTTCGTGAAGAAATCATGACAAACTAACACAAAATGAAGATTTCATTATAACTTGACATTCTGAGTTGTTTTCATGAAACCTGCGCTTCCCCTATAAGAGTTCAACCTACCATTATAGAAAAACGTGTTTTCGTGAAGAAATCATGACAAACTAACACAAAATGAAGATTTCATTATAACTTGACATTCTGAGTTGTTTTCATGAAACCTGCGCTTCCCCTACAAGAGTTCAACGTACCATTATAGGAAAACGTGTTTTCGTGAAGAAATCATGACAAACTAACACAAAATGAAGATTTCATTATAACTTGACATTCTGAGTTGTTTTCATGAAACCTGCGCTTCCCCTACAAGAGTTCAACCTACCATTATAGGAAAACGTGTTTTCGTGAAGAAATCATGACAAACTAACACAAAATGAAGATTTCATTATAACTTGACATTCTGAGTTGTTTTCATGAAACCTGCGCTTCCCCTACAAGAGTTCAACCTACCATTATAGGAAAACGTGTTTTCGTGAAGAAATCATGACAAACTAACACAAAATGAAGATTTCATTATAACTTGACATTCTGAGTTGTTTTCATGAAACCTGCGCTTCCCCTACAAGAGTTCAACCTACCATTATAGGAAAACGTGTTTTCGTGAAGAAATCATGACAAACTAACACAAAATGAAGATTTCATTATAACTTGACATTCTGAGTTGTTTTCATGAAACCTGCGCTTCCCCTACAAGAGTTCAACCTACCATTATAGGAAAACGTGTTTTCGTGAAGAAATCATGACAAACTAACACAAAATGAAGATTTCATTATAACTTGACATTCTGAGTTGTTTTCATGAAACCTGCGCTTCCCCTACAAGAGATCGACCGACCATTATAGAAAAACGTGTTTTCGTGAAGAAATCATGACAAACTAACACAAAATGAAGATTTCATTAAAACTTGACATTCTGAGTTGTTTTCATGAAACCTGCGCTTCCCCTACAAGAGTTCCACGTACCATTATAGGAAAACGTGTTTTCGTGAAGAAATCATGACAAACTAACACAAAATGAAGATTTCATTATAACTTGACATTCTGAGTTGTTTTCATGAAACCTGCGCTTCCCCTACAAGAGTTCAACCTACCATTATAGGAAAACGTGTTTTCGTGAAGAAATCATGACAAACTAACACAAAATGAAGATTTCATTATAACTTGACATTCTGAGTTGTTTTCATGAAACCTGCGCTTCCCCTACAAGAGTTCGACCTACCATTATAGGAAAACGTGTTTTCGTGAAGAAATCATGACAAACTAACACAAAATGAAGATTTCATTATAACTTGACATTCTGAGTTGTTTTCATGAAACCTGCGCTTCCCCTACAAGAGTTCGACCTACCATTATAGGAAAACGTGTTTTCGTGAAGAAATCATGACAAACTAACACAAAATGAAGATTTCATTATAACTTGACATTCTGAGTTGTTTTCATGAAACCTGCGCTTCCCCTACAAGAGTTCGACCTACCATTATAGGAAAACGTGTTTTCGTGAAGAAATCATGACAAACTAACACAAAATGAAGATTTCATTATAACTTGACATTCTGAGTTGTTTTCATGAAACCTGCGCTTCCCCTACAAGAGATCGACCTACCATTATAGGAAAACGTGTTTTCGTGAAGAAATCATGACAAACTAACACAAAATGAAGATTTCATTATAACTTGACATTCTGAGTTGTTTTCATGAAACCTGCGCTTCCCCTACAAGAGATCGACCTACCATTATAGGAAAACGTGTTTTCGTGAAGAAATCATGACAAACTAACACAAAATGAAGATTTCATTATAACTTGACATTCTGAGTAGATTTCATGAAACCTGCGCTTCCCCTACAAGAGTTCAACCTACCATTATAAGAAAACGTGTTTTCGTGAAGAAATCATGACAAACTAACACAAAATGAAGATTTCATTATAACTTGACATTCTGAGTTGTTTTCATGAAACCTGCGCTTCCCCTATAAGAGTTCAACCTACCATTATAGAAAAACGTGTTTTCGTGAAGAAATCATGACAAACTAACACAAAATGAAGATTTCATTATAACTTGACATTCTGAGTTGTTTTCATGAAACCTGCGCTTCCCCTATAAGAGTTCAACCTACCATTATAGAAAAACGTGTTTTCGTGAAGAAATCATGACAAACTAACACAAAATGAAGATTTCATTATAACTTGACATTCTGAGTTGTTTTCATGAAACCTGCGCTTCCCCTACAAGAGTTCAACGTACCATTATAGGAAAACGTGTTTTCGTGAAGAAATCATGACAAACTAACACAAAATGAAGATTTCATTATAACTTGACATTCTGAGTTGTTTTCATGAAACCTGCGCTTCCCCTACAAGAGTTCAACCTACCATTATAGGAAAACGTGTTTTCGTGAAGAAATCATGACAAACTAACACAAAATGAAGATTTCATTATAACTTGACATTCTGAGTTGTTTTCATGAAACCTGCGCTTCCCCTACAAGAGTTCAACCTACCATTATAGGAAAACGTGTTTTCGTGAAGAAATCATGACAAACTAACACAAAATGAAGATTTCATTATAACTTGACATTCTGAGTTGTTTTCATGAAACCTGCGCTTCCCCTACAAGAGTTCAACCTACCATTATAGGAAAACGTGTTTTCGTGAAGAAATCATGACAAACTAACACAAAATGAAGATTTCATTATAACTTGACATTCTGAGTTGTTTTCATGAAACCTGCGCTTCCCCTACAAGAGTTCAACCTACCATTATAGGAAAACGTGTTTTCGTGAAGAAATCATGACAAACTAACACAAAATGAAGATTTCATTATAACTTGACATTCTGAGTTGTTTTCATGAAACCTGCGCTTCCCCTACAAGAGATCGACCGACCATTATAGAAAAACGTGTTTTCGTGAAGAAATCATGACAAACTAACACAAAATGAAGATTTCATTAAAACTTGACATTCTGAGTTGTTTTCATGAAACCTGCGCTTCCCCTACAAGAGTTCCACGTACCATTATAGGAAAACGTGTTTTCGTGAAGAAATCATGACAAACTAACACAAAATGAAGATTTCATTATAACTTGACATTCTGAGTTGTTTTCATGAAACCTGCGCTTCCCCTACAAGAGTTCAACCTACCATTATAGGAAAACGTGTTTTCGTGAAGAAATCATGACAAACTAACACAAAATGAAGATTTCATTATAACTTGACATTCTGAGTTGTTTTCATGAAACCTGCGCTTCCCCTACAAGAGTTCGACCTACCATTATAGGAAAACGTGTTTTCGTGAAGAAATCATGACAAACTAACACAAAATGAAGATTTCATTATAACTTGACATTCTGAGTTGTTTTCATGAAACCTGCGCTTCCCCTACAAGAGATCGACCTACCATTATAGGAAAACGTGTTTTCGTGAAGAAATCATGACAAACTAACACAAAATGAAGATTTCATTATAACTTGACATTCTGAGTTGTTTTCATGAAACCTGCGCTTCCCCTACAAGAGTTCGACCTACCATTATAGGAAAACGTGTTTTCGTGAAGAAATCATGACAAACTAACACAAAATGAAGATTTCATTATAACTTGACATTCTGAGTTGTTTTCATGAAACCTGCGCTTCCCCTACAAGAGATCGACCTACCATTATAGGAAAACGTGTTTTCGTGAAGAAATCATGACAAACTAACACAAAATGAAGATTTCATTATAACTTGACATTCTGAGTTGTTTTCATGAAACCTGCGCTTCCCCTACAAGAGATCGACCTACCATTATAGGAAAACGTGTTTTCGTGAAGAAATCATGACAAACTAACACAAAATGAAGATTTCATTATAACTTGACATTCTGAGTTGTTTTCATGAAACCTGCGCTTCCCCTACAAGAGTTCAACCTACCATTATAAGAAAACGTGTTTTCGTGAAGAAATCATGACAAACTAACACAAAATGAAGATTTCATTATAACTTGACATTCTGAGTTGTTTTCATGAAACCTGCGCTTCCCCTATAAGAGTTCAACCTACCATTATAGAAAAACGTGTTTTCGTGAAGAAATCATGACAAACTAACCCAAAATGAAGATTTCATTATAACTTGACATTCTGAGTTGTTTTCATGAAACCTGCGCTTCCCCTATAAGAGTTCAACCTACCATTATAGAAAAACGTGTTTTCGTGATGAAATCATGACAAACTAACACAAAATGAAGATTTCATTATAACTTGACATTCTGAGTTGTTTTCATGAAACCTGCGCTTCCCCTACAAGAGTTCGACCTACCATTATAGGAAAACGTGTTTTCGTGAAGAAATCATGACAAACTAACACAAAATGAAGATTTCATTATAACTTGACATTCTGAGTTGTTTTCATGAAACCTGCGCTTCCCCTATAAGAGTTCAACCTACCATTATAGAAAAACGTGTTTTCGTGAAGAAATCATGACAAACTAACCCAAAATGAAGATTTCATTATAACTTGACATTCTGAGTTGTTTTCATGAAACCTGCGCTTCCCCTATAAGAGTTCAACCTACCATTATAGAAAAACGTGTTTTCGTGAAGAAATCATGACAAACTAACACAAAATGAAGATTTCATTATAACTTGACATTCTGAGTTGTTTTCATGAAACCTGCGCTTCCCCTACAAGAGTTCGACCTACCATTATAGGAAAACGTGTTTTCGTGAAGAAATCATGACAAACTAACACAAAATGAAGATTTCATTATAACTTGACATTCTGAGTTGTTTTCATGAAACCTGCGCTTCCCCTACAAGAGTTCGACCTACCATTATAGGAAAACGTGTTTTCGTGAAGAAATCATGACAAACTAACACAAAATGAAGATTTCATTATAACTTGACATTCTGAGTTCATTTCTTGAAACCTGCGCTTCCCCTACAAGAGTTCGACCTACCATCATAGGAAAACGTGTTTTCGTGAAGAAATCATGACAAACTAACACAAAATGAAGATTTCATTATAACTTGACATTCTGAGTTCATTTCATGAAACCTGCGCTTCCCCTACAAGAGTTCGACCTACCATTATAGGAAAACGTGTTTTCGTGAAGAAATCATGACAAACTAACACAAAATGAAAATTTCATTATAACTTGACATTCTGAGTTGTTTTCATGAAACCTGCGCTTCCCCTACAAGAGATCGACCTACCATTATAGGAAAACGTGTTTTCGTGAAGAAATCATGACAAACTAACACAAAATGAAGATTTCATTATAACTTGACATTCTGAGTTGTTTTCATGAAACCTGCGCTTCCCCTACAAGAGTTCGACCTACCATTATAGGAAAACGTGTTTTCGTGAAGAAATCATGACAAACTAACACAAAATGAAGATTTCATTATAACTTGACATTCTGAGTTGTTTTCATGAAACCTGCGCTTCCCCTACAAGTGTTCGACCTACCATTATAGGAAAACGTGTTTTCGTGAAGAAATCATGACAAACTAACACAAAATGAAGATTTCATTATAACTTGACATTCTGAGTTGTTTTCATGAAACCTGCGCTTCCCCTACAAGAGTTCAACCTACCATTATAGGAAAACGTGTTTTCGTGAAGAAATCATGACAAACTAACACAAAATGAAGATTTCATTATAACTTGACATTCTGAGTTGTTTTCATGAAACCTGCGCTTCCCCTACAAGAGTTCGACCTACCATTATAGGAAAACGTGTTTTCGTGAAGAAATCATGACAAACTAACACAAAATGAAGATTTCATTATAACTTGACATTCTGAGTTGTTTTCATGAAACCTGCGCTTCCCCTACAAGAGTTCGACCTACCATTATAGGAAAACGTGTTTTCGTGAAGAAATCATGACAAACTAACACAAAATGAAGATTTCATTATAACTTGACATTCTGAGTTGTTTTCATGAAACCTGCGCTTCCCCTACAAGAGTTCGACCTACCATTATAGGAAAACGTGTTTTCGTGAAGAAATCATGACAAACTAACACAAAATGAAGATTTCATTATAACTTGACATTCTGAGTTGTTTTCATGAAACCTGCGCTTCCCCTACAAGAGATCGACCTACCATTATAGGAAAACGTGTTTTCGTGAAGAAATCATGACAAACTAACACAAAATGAAGATTTCATTATAACTTGACATTCTGAGTAGATTTCATGAAACCTGCGCTTCCCCTACAAGAGTTCAACCTACCATTATAAGAAAACGTGTTTTCGTGAAGAAATCATGACAAACTAACACAAAATGAAGATTTCATTATAACTTGACATTCTGAGTTGTTTTCATGAAACCTGCGCTTCCCCTATAAGAGTTCAACCTACCATTATAGAAAAACGTGTTTTCGTGAAGAAATCATGACAAACTAACACAAAATGAAGATTTCATTATAACTTGACATTCTGAGTTGTTTTCATGAAACCTGCGCTTCCCCTATAAGAGTTCAACCTACCATTATAGAAAAACGTGTTTTCGTGAAGAAATCATGACAAACTAACACAAAATGAAGATTTCATTATAACTTGACATTCTGAGTTGTTTTCATGAAACCTGCGCTTCCCCTACAAGAGTTCAACCTACCATTATAGGAAAACGTGTTTTCGTGAAGAAATCATGACAAACTAACACAAAATGAAGATTTCATTATAACTTGACATTCTGAGTTGTTTTCATGAAACCTGCGCTTCCCCTACAAGAGTTCAACCTACCATTATAGAAAAACGTGTTTTCGTGAAGAAATCATGACAAACTAACACAAAATGAAGATTTCATTATAACTTGACATTCTGAGTTGTTTTCATGAAACCTGCGCTTCCCCTACAAGAGTTCAACCTACCATTATAGGAAAACGTGTTTTCGTGAAGAAATCATGACAAACTAACACAAAATGAAGATTTCATTATAACTTGACATTCTGAGTTGTTTTCATGAAACCTGCGCTTCCCCTACAAGAGTTCAACCTACCATTATAGGAAAACGTGTTTTCGTGAAGAAATCATGACAAACTAACACAAAATGAAGATTTCATTATAACTTGACATTCTGAGTTGTTTTCATGAAACCTGCGCTTCCCCTACAAGAGTTCAACCTACCATTATAGGAAAACGTGTTTTCGTGAAGAAATCATGACAAACTAACACAAAATGAAGATTTCATTATAACTTGACATTCTGAGTTGTTTTCATGAAACCTGCGCTTCCCCTACAAGAGATCGACCGACCATTATAGAAAAACGTGTTTTCGTGAAGAAATCATGACAAACTAACACAAAATGAAGATTTCATTAAAACTTGACATTCTGAGTTGTTTTCATGAAACCTGCGCTTCCCCTACAAGAGTTCCACGTACCATTATAGGAAAACGTGTTTTCGTGAAGAAATCATGACAAACTAACACAAAATGAAGATTTCATTATAACTTGACATTCTGAGTTGTTTTCATGAAACCTGCGCTTCCCCTACAAGAGTTCAACCTACCATTATAGGAAAACGTGTTTTCGTGAAGAAATCATGACAAACTAACACAAAATGAAGATTTCATTATAACTTGACATTCTGAGTTGTTTTCATGAAACCTGCGCTTCCCCTACAAGAGTTCGACCTACCATTATAGGAAAACGTGTTTTCGTGAAGAAATCATGACAAACTAACACAAAATGAAGATTTCATTATAACTTGACATTCTGAGTTGTTTTCATGAAACCTGCGCTTCCCCTACAAGAGATCGACCTACCATTATAGGAAAACGTGTTTTCGTGAAGAAATCATGACAAACTAACACAAAATGAAGATTTCATTATAACTTGACATTCTGAGTTGTTTTCATGAAACCTGCGCTTCCCCTACAAGAGTTCGACCTACCATTATAGGAAAACGTGTTTTCGTGAAGAAATCATGACAAACTAACACAAAATGAAGATTTCATTATAACGTGACATTCTGAGTTGTTTTCATGAAACCTGCGCTTCCCCTACAAGAGATCGACCTACCATTATAGGAAAACGTGTTTTCGTGAAGAAATCATGACAAACTAACACAAAATGAAGATTTCATTATAACTTGACATTCTGAGTTGTTTTCATGAAACCTGCGCTTCCCCTACAAGAGATCGACCTACCATTATAGGAAAACGTGTTTTCGTGAAGAAATCATGACAAACTAACACAAAATGAAGATTTCATTATAACTTGACATTCTGAGTTGTTTTCATGAAACCTGCGCTTCCCCTACAAGAGTTCAACCTACCATTATAAGAAAACGTGTTTTCGTGAAGAAATCATGACAAACTAACACAAAATGAAGATTTCATTATAACTTGACATTCTGAGTTGTTTTCATGAAACCTGCGCTTCCCCTATAAGAGTTCAACCTACCATTATAGAAAAACGTGTTTTCGTGAAGAAATCATGACAAACTAACCCAAAATGAAGATTTCATTATAACTTGACATTCTGAGTTGTTTTCATGAAACCTGCGCTTCCCCTATAAGAGTTCAACCTACCATTATAGAAAAACGTGTTTTCGTGATGAAATCATGACAAACTAACACAAAATGAAGATTTCATTATAACTTGACATTCTGAGTTGTTTTCATGAAACCTGCGCTTCCCCTACAAGAGTTCGACCTACCATTATAGGAAAACGTGTTTTCGTGAAGAAATCATGACAAACTAACACAAAATGAAGATTTCATTATAACTTGACATTCTGAGTTGTTTTCATGAAACCTGCGCTTCCCCTACAAGAGTTCGACCTACCATTATAGGAAAACGTGTTTTCGTGAAGAAATCATGACAAACTAACACAAAATGAAGATTTCATTATAACTTGACATTCTGAGTTCATTTCTTGAAACCTGCGCTTCCCCTACAAGAGTTCGACCTACCATCATAGGAAAACGTGTTTTCGTGAAGAAATCATGACAAACTAACACAAAATGAAGATTTCATTATAACTTGACATTCTGAGTTGTTTTCATGAAACCTGCGCTTCCCCTACAAGAGTTCGACCTACCATTATAGGAAAACGTGTTTTCGTGAAGAAATCATGACAAACTAACACAAAATGAAGATTTCATTATAACTTGACATTCTGAGTTGTTTTCATGAAACCTGCGCTTCCCCTACAAGAGTTCGACCTACCATTATAGGAAAACGTGTTTTCGTGAAGAAATCATGACAAACTAACACAAAATGAAGATTTCATTATAACTTGACATTCTGAGTTGTCTTCATGAAACCTGCGCTTCCCCTATAAGAGTTCGACCTACCATTATAGAAAAACGTGTTTTCGTGAAGAAATCATGACAAACTAACACAAAATGAAGATTTCATTATAACTTGACATTCTGAGTTGTTTTCATGAAACCTGCGCTTCCCCTATAAGAGTTCGACCTACCATTATAGAAAAACGTGTTTTCGTGAAGAAATCATGACAAACTAACACAAAATGAAGATTTCATTATAACTTGACATTCTGAGTTGTTTTCATGAAACCTGCGCTTCCCCTATAAGAGTTCAACCTACCATTATAGAAAAACGTGTTTTCGTGAAGAAATCATGACAAACTAACACAAAATGAAGATTTCATTATAACTTGACATTCTGAGTTGTTTTCATGAAACCTGCGCTTCCCCTACAAGAGTTCAACCTACCATTATAGGAAAACGTCTTTTCGTGAAGAAATCATGACAAACTAACACAAAATGAAGATTTCATTATAACTTGACATTCTGAGTTGTTTTCATGAAACCTGCGCTTCCCCTACAAGAGTTCAACCTACCATTATAGGAAAACGTGTTTTCGTGAAGAAATCATGACAAACTAACACAAAATGAAGATTTCATTATAACTTGACATTCTGAGTTGTTTTCATGAAACCTGCGCTTCCCCTACAAGAGTTCAATCTACCATTATAGGAAAACGTGTTTTCGTGAAGAAATCATGACAAACTAACACAAAATGAAGATTTCATTATAACTTGACATTCTGAGTTGTTTTCATGAAACCTGCGCTTCCCCTACAAGAGTTCGACCTACCATTATAGGAAAACGTGTTTTCGTGAAGAAATCATGACAAACTAACACAAAATGAAGATTTCATTATAACTTGACATTCTGAGTTGTTTTCATGAAACCTGCGCTTCCCCTACAAGAGTTCGACCTACCATTATAGGAAAACGTGTTTTCGTGAAGAAATCATGACAAACTAACACAAAATGAAGATTTCATTATAACTTGACATTCTGAGTTGTTTTCATGAAACCTGCGCTTCCCCTACAAGAGATCGACCTACCATTATAAGAAAACGTGTTTTCGTGAAGAAATCATGACAAACTAACACAAAATGAAGATTTCATTATAACTTGACATTCTGAGTTGTTTTCATGAAACCTGCGCTTCCCCTACAAGAGTTCGACCTACCATTATAGGAAAACGTGTTTTCGTGAAGAAATCATGACAAACTAACACAAAATGAAGATTTCATTATAACTTGACATTCTGAGTTGTTTTCATGAAACCTGCGCTTCCCCTACAAGAGTTCAACCTACCATTATAGAAAAACGTGTTTTCGTGAAGAAATCATGACAAACTAACACAAAATGAAGATTTCATTATAACTTGACATTCTGAGTTGTTTTCATGAAACCTGCGCTTCCCCTACAAGAGTTCAACCTACCATTATAGAAAAACGTGTTTTCGTGAAGAAATCATGACAAACTAACACAAAATGAAGATTTCATTATAACTTGACATTCTGAGTTGTTTTCATGAAACCTGCGCTTCCCCTACAAGAGTTCAACCTACCATTATAGAAAAACGTGTTTTCGTGAAGAAATCATGACAAACTAACACAAAATGAAGATTTCATTATAACTTGACATTCTGAGTTGTTTTCATGAAACCTGCGCTTCCCCTACAAGAGTTCAATCTACCATTATAGGAAAACGTGTTTTCGTGAAGAAATCATGACAAACTAACACAAAATGAAGATTTCATTATAACTTGACATTCTGAGTTGTTTTCATGAAACCTGCGCTTCCCCTACAAGAGTTCGACCTAACATTATAGGAAAACGTGTTTTCGTGAAGAAATCATGACAAACTAACACAAAATGAAGATTTCATTATAACTTGACATTCTGAGTTGTTTTCATGAAACCTGCGCTTCCCCTACAAGAGATCGACCTACCATTATAGGAAAACGTGTTTTCGTGAAGAAATCATGACAAACTAACACAAAATGAAGATTTCATTATAACTTGACATTCTGAGTTGTTTTCATGTAACCTGCGCTTCCCCTACAAGAGTTCGACCTACCATTATAGGAAAACGTGTTTTCGTGAAGAAATCATGACAAACTAACACAAAATGAAGATTTCATTATAACTTGACATTCTGAGTTGTTTTCATGAAACCTGCGCTTCCCCTACAAGAGATCGACCTACCATTATAAGAAAACGTGTTTTCGTGAAGAAATCATGACAAACTAACACAAAATGAAGATTTCATTATAACTTGACATTCTGAGTTGTTTTCATGAAACCTGCGCTTCCCCTATAAGAGTTCAACCTACCATTATAGAAAAACGTGTTTTCGTGAAGAAATCATGACAAACTAACACAAAATGAAGATTTCATTATAACTTGACATTCTGAGTTGTTTTCATGAAACCTGCGCTTCCCCTACAAGAGATCGACCTACCATTATAGGAAAACGTGTTTTCGTGAAGAAATCATGACAAACTAACACAAAATGAAGATTTCATTATAACTTGACATTCTGAGTTGTTTTCATGAAACCTGCGCTTCCCCTATAAGAGTTCAACCTACCATTATAGAAAAACGTGTTTTCGTGAAGAAATCATGACAAACTAACCCAAAATGAAGATTTCATTATAACTTGACATTCTGAGTTGTTTTCATGAAACCTGCGCTTCCCCTATAAGAGTTCAACCTACCATTATAGAAAAACGTGTTTTCGTGATGAAATCATGACAAACTAACACAAAATGAAGATTTCATTATAACTTGACATTCTGAGTTGTTTTCATGAAACCTGCGCTTCCCCTACAAGAGTTCGACCTACCATTATAGGAAAACGTGTTTTCGTGAAGAAATCATGACAAACTAACACAAAATGAAGATTTCATTATAACTTGACATTCTGAGTTGTTTTCATGAAACCTGCGCTTCCCCTACAAGAGTTCGACCTACCATTATAGGAAAACGTGTTTTCGTGAAGAAATCATGACAAACTAACACAAAATGAAGATTTCATTATAACTTGACATTCTGAGTTCATTTCTTGAAACCTGCGCTTCCCCTACAAGAGTTCGACCTACCATCATAGGAAAACGTGTTTTCGTGAAGAAATCATGACAAACTAACACAAAATGAAGATTTCATTATAACTTGACATTCTGAGTTCATTTCATGAAACCTGCGCTTCCCCTACAAGAGTTCGACCTACCATTATAGGAAAACGTGTTTTCGTGAAGAAATCATGACAAACTAACACAAAATGAAAATTTCATTATAACTTGACATTCTGAGTTGTTTTCATGAAACCTGCGCTTCCCCTACAAGAGATCGACCTAACATTATAGGAAAACGTGTTTTCGTGAAGAAATCATGACAAACTAACACAAAATGAAGATTTCATTATAACTTGACATTCTGAGTTGTTTTCATGAAACCTGCGCTTCCCCTACAAGAGTTCGACCTACCATTATAGGAAAACGTGTTTTCGTGAAGAAATCATGACAAACTAACACAAAATGAAGATTTCATTATAACTTGACATTCTGAGTTGTTTTCATGAAACCTGCGCTTCCCCTACAAGAGTTCGACCTACCATTATAGGAAAACGTGTTTTCGTGAAGAAATCATGACAAACTAACACAAAATGAAGATTTCATTATAACTTGACATTCTGAGTTGTCTTCATGAAACCTGCGCTTCCCCTATAAGAGTTCGACCTACCATTATAAAAAAACGTGTTTTCGTGAAGAAATCATGACAAACTAACACAAAATGAAGATTTCATTATAACTTGACATTCTGAGTTGTTTTCATGAAACCTGCGCTTCCCCTACAAGAGTTCAACGTACCATTATAGGAAAACGTGTTTTCGTGAAGAAATCATGACAAACTAACACAAAATGAAGATTTCATTATAACTTGACATTCTGAGTTGTTTTCATGAAACCTGCGCTTCCCCTACAAGAGTTCAACCTACCATTATAGGAAAACGTGTTTTCGTGAAGAAATCATGACAAACTAACACAAAATGAAGATTTCATTATAACTTGACATTCTGAGTTGTTTTCATGAAACCTGCGCTTCCCCTACAAGAGTTCGACCTACCATTATAGGAAAACGTGTTTTCGTGAAGAAATCATGACAAACTAACACAAAATGAAGATTTCATTATAACTTGACATTCTGAGTTGTTTTCATGAAACCTGCGCTTCCCCTACAAGAGTTCAACCTACCATTATAGGAAAACGTGTTTTCGTGAAGAAATCATGACAAACTAACACAAAATGAAGATTTCATTATAACTTGACATTCTGAGTTGTTTTCATGAAACCTGCGCTTCCCCTACAAGAGTTCAATCTACCATTATAGGAAAACGTGTTTTCGTGAAGAAATCATGACAAACTAACACAAAATGAAGATTTCATTATAACTTGACATTCTGAGTTGTTTTCATGAAACCTGCGCTTCCCCTACAAGAGTTCGACCTAACATTATAGGAAAACGTGTTTTCGTGAAGAAATCATGACAAACTAACACAAAATGAAGATTTCATTATAACTTGACATTCTGAGTTGTTTTCATGAAACCTGCGCTTCCCCTACAAGAGATCGACCGACCATTATAGAAAAACGTGTTTTCGTGAAGAAATCATGACAAACTAACACAAAATGAAGATTTCATTATAACTTGACATTCTGAGTTGTTTTCATGAAACCTGCGCTTCCCCTACAAGAGTTCAACGTACCATTATAGGAAAACGTGTTTTCGTGAAGAAATCATGACAAACTAACACAAAATGAAGATTTCATTATAACTTGACATTCTGAGTTGTTTTCATGAAACCTGCGCTTCCCCTACAAGAGTTCAACCTACCATTATAGGAAAACGTGTTTTCGTGAAGAAATCATGACAAACTAACACAAAATGAAGATTTCATTATAACTTGACATTCTGAGTTGTTTTCATGAAACCTGCGCTTCCCCTACAAGAGTTCGACCTACCATTATAGGAAAACGTGTTTTCGTGAAGAAATCATGACAAACTAACACAAAATGAAGATTTCATTATAACTTGACATTCTGAGTTGTTTTCATGAAACCTGCGCTTCCCCTACAAGAGTTCGACCTACCATTATAGGAAAACGTGTTTTCGTGAAGAAATCATGACAAACTAACACAAAATGAAGATTTCATTATAACTTGACATTCTGAGTTGTTTTCATGAAACCTGCGCTTCCCCTACAAGAGATCGACCTACCATTATAAGAAAACGTGTTTTCGTGAAGAAATCATGACAAACTAACACAAAATGAAGATTTCATTATAACTTGACATTCTGAGTTGTTTTCATGAAACCTGCGCTTCCCCTACAAGAGATCGACCTACCATTATAGGAAAACGTGTTTTCGTGAAGAAATCATGACAAACTAACACAAAATGAAGATTTCATTATAACTTGACATTCTGAGTTGTTTTCATGAAACCTGCGCTTCCCCTACAAGAGTTCAACCTACCATTATAGAAAAACGTGTTTTCGTGAAGAAATCATGACAAACTAACACAAAATGAAGATTTCATTATAACTTGACATTCTGAGTTGTTTTCATGAAACCTGCGCTTCCCCTACAAGAGTTCAACCTACCATTATAGAAAAACGTGTTTTCGTGAAGAAATCATGACAAACTAACACAAAATGAAGATTTCATTATAACTTGACATTCTGAGTTGTTTTCATGAAACCTGCGCTTCCCCTACAAGAGTTCAATCTACCATTATAGGAAAACGTGTTTTCGTGAAGAAATCATGACAAACTAACACAAAATGAAGATTTCATTATAACTTGACATTCTGAGTTGTTTTCATGAAACCTGCGCTTCCCCTACAAGAGTTCGACCTAACATTATAGGAAAACGTGTTTTCGTGAAGAAATCATGACAAACTAACACAAAATGAAGATTTCATTATAACTTGACATTCTGAGTTGTTTTCATGAAACCTGCGCTTCCCCTACAAGAGATCGACCTACCATTATAGGAAAACGTGTTTTCGTGAAGAAATCATGACAAACTAACACAAAATGAAGATTTCATTATAACTTGACATTCTGAGTTGTTTTCATGTAACCTGCGCTTCCCCTACAAGAGTTCGACCTACCATTATAGGAAAACGTGTTTTCGTGAAGAAATCATGACAAACTAACACAAAATGAAGATTTCATTATAACTTGACATTCTGAGTTGTTTTCATGAAACCTGCGCTTCCCCTACAAGAGATCGACCTACCATTATAAGAAAACGTGTTTTCGTGAAGAAATCATGACAAACTAACACAAAATGAAGATTTCATTATAACTTGACATTCTGAGTTGTTTTCATGAAACCTGCGCTTCCCCTATAAGAGTTCAACCTACCATTATAGAAAAACGTGTTTTCGTGAAGAAATCATGACAAACTAACACAAAATGAAGATTTCATTATAACTTGACATTCTGAGTTGTTTTCATGAAACCTGCGCTTCCCCTACAAGAGTTCAACCTACCATTATAGAAAAACGTGTTTTCGTGAAGAAATCATAACAAACTAACACAAAATGATGATTTCATTATAACTTGACATTCTGAGTTGTTTTCATGAAACCTGCGCTTCCCCTACAAGAGTTCAACCTACCATTATAGGAAAACGTGTTTTCGTGAAGAAATCATGACAAACTAACACAAAATGAAGATTTCATTATAACTTGACATTCTGAGTTGTTTTCATGAAAGCTGCGCTTCCCCTACAAGAGTTCAATCTACCATTATAGGAAAACGTGTTTTCGTGAAGAAATCATGACAAACTAACACAAAATGAAGATTTCATTATAACTTGACATTCTGAGTTGTTTTCATGAAACCTGCGCTTCCCCTACAAGAGTTCGACCTAACATTATAGGAAAACGTGTTTTCGTGAAGAAATCATGACAAACTAACACAAAATGAAATTTTCATTATAACTTGACATTCTGAGTTGTTTTCATGAAACCTGCGCTTCCCCTACAAGAGTTCAACCTACCATTATAGGAAAACGTGTTTTCGTGAAGAAATCATGACAAACTAACACAAAATGAAGATTTCATTATAACTTGACATTCTGAGTTGTTTTCATGAAACCTGCGCTTCCCCTACAAGAGTTCGACCTACCATTATAGGAAAACGTGTTTTCGTGAAGAAATCATGACAAACTAACACAAAATGAAGATTTCATTATAACTTGACATTCTGAGTTGTTTTCATGAAACCTGCGCTTCCCCTACAAGAGTTCAACCTACCATTATAGGAAAACGTGTTTTCGTGAAGAAATCATGACAAACTAACACAAAATGAAGATTTCATTATAACTTGACATTCTGAGTTGTTTTCATGAAACCTGCGCTTCCCCTACAAGAGTTCGACCTACCATTATAGGAAAACGTGTTTTCGTGAAGAAATCATGACAAACTAACACAAAATGAAGATTTCATTATAACTTGACATTCTGAGTTGTTTTCATGAAACCTGCGCTTCCCCTACAAGAGTTCGACCTACCATTATAGGAAAACGTGTTTTCGTGAAGAAATCATGACAAACTAACACAAAATGAAGATTTCATTATAACTTGACATTCTGAGTTGTTTTCATGAAACCTGCGCTTCCCCTACAAGAGATCGACCTACCATTATAAGAAAACGTGTTTTCGTGAAGAAATCATGACAAACTAACACAAAATGAAGATTTCATTATAACTTGACATTCTGAGTTGTTTTCATGAAACCTGCGCTTCCCCTACAAGAGATCGACCTACCATTATAGGAAAACGTGTTTTCGTGAAGAAATCATGACAAACTAACACAAAATGAAGATTTCATTATAACTTGACATTCTGAGTTGTTTTCATGAAACCTGCGCTTCCCCTACAAGAGTTCAACCTACCATTATAGAAAAACGTGTTTTCGTGAAGAAATCATGACAAACTAACACAAAATGAAGATTTCATTATAACTTGACATTCTGAGTTGTTTTCATGAAACCTGCGCTTCCCCTACAAGAGTTCAACCTACCATTATAGAAAAACGTGTTTTCGTGAAGAAATCATGACAAACTAACACAAAATGAAGATTTCATTATAACTTGACATTCTGAGTTGTTTTCATGAAACCTGCGCTTCCCCTACAAGAGTTCAATCTACCATTATAGGAAAACGTGTTTTCGTGAAGAAATCATGACAAACTAACACAAAATGAAGATTTCATTATAACTTGACATTCTGAGTTGTTTTCATGAAACCTGCGCTTCCCCTACAAGAGTTCGACCTAACATTATAGGAAAACGTGTTTTCGTGAAGAAATCATGACAAACTAACACAAAATGAAGATTTCATTATAACTTGACATTCTGAGTTGTTTTCATGAAACCTGCGCTTCCCCTACAAGAGATCGACCTACCATTATAGGAAAACGTGTTTTCGTGAAGAAATCATGACAAACTAACACAAAATGAAGATTTTATTATAACTTGACATTCTGAGTTGTTTTCATGTAACCTGCGCTTCCCCTACAAGAGTTCGACCTACCATTATAGGAAAACGTGTTTTCGTGAAGAAATCATGACAAACTAACACAAAATGAAGATTTCATTATAACTTGACATTCTGAGTTGTTTTCATGAAACCTGCGCTTCCCCTACAAGAGATCGACCTACCATTATAAGAAAACGTGTTTTCGTGAAGAAATCATGACAAACTAACACAAAATGAAGATTTCATTATAACTTGACATTCTGAGTTGTTTTCATGAAACCTGCGCTTCCCCTATAAGAGTTCAACCTACCATTATAGAAAAACGTGTTTTCGTGAAGAAATCATGACAAACTAACACAAAATGAAGATTTCATTATAACTTGACATTCTGAGTTGTTTTCATGAAACCTGCGCTTCCCCTACAAGAGTTCAACCTACCATTATAGAAAAACGTGTTTTCGTGAAGAAATCATAACAAACTAACACAAAATGATGATTTCATTATAACTTGACATTCTGAGTTGTTTTCATGAAACCTGCGCTTCCCCTACAAGAGTTCAACCTACCATTATAGGAAAACGTGTTTTCGTGAAGAAATCATGACAAACTAACACAAAATGAAGATTTCATTATAACTTGACATTCTGAGTTGTTTTCATGAAACCTGCGCTTCCCCTACAAGAGTTCAACCTACCATTATAGGAAAACGTGTTTTCGTGAAGAAATCATGACAAACTAACACAAAATGAAGATTTCATTATAACTTGACATTCTGAGTTGTTTTCATGAAACCTGCGCTTCCCCTACAAGAGTTCGACCTACCATTATAGGAAAACGTGTTTTCGTGAAGAAATCATGACAAACTAACACAAAATGAAGATTTCATTATAACTTGACATTCTGAGTTGTTTTCATGAAACCTGCGCTTCCCCTACAAGAGTTCGACCTACCATTATAGGAAAACGTGTTTTCGTGAAGAAATCATGACAAACTAACACAAAATGAAGATTTCATTATAACTTGACATTCTGAGTTGTTTTCATGAAACCTGTGCTTCCCCTACAAGAGTTCAACCTACCATTATAGGAAAACGTGTTTTCGTGAAGAAATCATGACAAACTAACACAAAATGAAGATTTCATTATAACTTGACATTCTGAGTTGTTTTCATGAAACCTGCGCTTCCCCTACAAGAGTTCGACCTAACATTATAGGAAAACGTGTTTTCGTGAAGAAATCATGACAAACTAACACAAAATGAAGATTTCATTATAACTTGACATTCTGAGTTGTTTTCATGAAACCTGCGCTTCCCCTACAAGAGTTCGACCTACCATTATAGGAAAACGTGTTTTCGTGAAGAAATCATGACAAACTAACACAAAATGAAGATTTCATTATAACTTGACATTCTGAGTTGTTTTCATGAAACCTGCGCTTCCCCTATAAGAGTTCACCCTACCATTATAGAAAAACGTGTTTTCGTGAAGAAATCATGACAAACTAACACAAAATGAAGATTTCATTATAACTTGACATTCTGAGTAGTTTTCATGAAACCTGCGCTTCCCCTACAAGAGTTCAACCTACCATTATAAGAAAACGTGTTTTCGTGAAGAAATCATGACAAACTAACACAAAATGAAGATTTCATTATAACTTGACATTCTGAGTTGTTTTCATGAAACCTGCGCTTCCCCTATAAGAGTTCAACCTACCATTATAGGAAAACGTGTTTTCGTGAAGAAATCATGACAAACTAACACAAAATGAAGATTTCATTATAACTTGACATTCTGAGTTGTTTTCATGAAACCTGCGCTTCCCCTATAAGAGTTCAACCTACCATTATAGAAAAACGTGTTTTCGTGAAGAAATCATGACAAACTAACACAAAATGAAGATTTCATTATAACTTGACATTCTGAGTTGTTTTCATGAAACCTGCGCTTCCCCTACAAGAGTTCAATCTACCATTATAGGAAAACGTGTTTTCGTGAAGAAATCATGACAAACTAACACAAAATGAAGATTTCATTATAACTTGACATTCTGAGTTGTTTTCATGAAACCTGCGCTTCCCCTACAAGAGTTCGACCTAACATTATAGGAAAACGTGTTTTCGTGAAGAAATCATGACAAACTTACACAAAATGAAGATTTCATTATAACTTGACATTCTGAGTTGTTTTCATGAAACCTGCGCTTCCCCTACAAGAGATCGACCTACCATTATAGGAAAACGTGTTTTCGTGAAGAAATCATGACAAACTAACACAAAATGAAGATTTCATTATAACTTGACATTCTGAGTTGTTTTCATGAAACCTGCGCTTCCCCTACAAGAGTTCGACCTAGCATTATAGGAAAACGTGTTTTCGTGAAGAAATCATGACAAACTAACACAAAATGAAGATTTCATTATAACTTGACATTCTGAGTTGTTTTCATGAAACCTGCGCTTCCCCTACAAGAGTTCGACCTACCATTATAGGAAAACGTGTTTTCGTGAAGAAATCATGACAAACTAACACAAAATGAAGATTTCATTATAACTTGACATTCTGAGTTGTTTTCATGAAACCTGCGCTTCCCCTACAAGAGTTCGACCTAACATTATAGGAAAACGTGTTTTCGTGAAGAAATCATGACAAACTAACACAAAATGAAGATTTCATTATAACTTGACATTCTGAGTTGTTTTCATGAAACCTGCGCTTCCCCTACAAGAGTTCGACCTACCATTATAGGAAAACGTGTTTTCGTGAAGAAATCATGACAAACTAACACAAAATGAAGATTTCATTATAACTTGACATTCTGAGTTGTTTTCATGAAACCTGCGCTTCCCCTACAAGAGTTCGACCTACCATTATAGGAAAACGTGTTTTCGTGAAGAAATCATGACAAACTAACACAAAATGAAGATTTCATTATAACTTGACATTCTGAGTTGTTTTCATGAAACCTGCGCTTCCCCTACAAGAGATCGACCTACCATTATAGGAAAACGTGTTTTCGTGAAGAAATCATGACAAACTAACACAAAATGAAGATTTCATTATAACTTGACATTCTGAGTTGTTTTCATGAAACCTGCGCTTCCCCTACAAGAGTTCGACCTAACATTATAGGAAAACGTGTTTTCGTGAAGAAATCATGACAAACTAACACAAAATGAAGATTTCATTATAACTTGACATTCTGAGTTGTTTTCATGAAACCTGCGCTTCCCCTACAAGAGTTCAACCTACCATTATAGGAAAACGTGTTTTCGTGAAGAAATCATGACAAACTAACACAAAATGAAGATTTCATTATAACTTGACATTCTGAGTTGTTTTCATGAAACCTGCGCTTCCCCTACAAGAGTTCAATCTACCATTATAGGAAAACGTGTTTTCGTGAAGAAATCATGACAAACTAACACAAAATGAAGATTTCATTATAACTTGACATTCTGAGTTGTTTTCATGAAACCTGCGCTTCCCTACAAGAGATCGACCGACCATTATAGAAAAACGTGTTTTCGTGAAGAAATCATGACAAACTAACACAAAATGAAGATTTCATTATAACTTGACATTCTGAGTTGTTTTCATGAAACCTGCGCTTCCCCTACAAGAGTTCAACGTACCATTATAGGAAAACGTGTTTTCGTGAAGAAATCATGACAAACTAACACAAAATGAAGATTTCATTATAACTTGACATTCTGAGTTGTTTTCATGAAACCTGCGCTTCCCCTACAAGAGTTCAACCTACCATTATAGGAAAACGTGTTTTCGTGAAGAAATCATGACAAACTAACACAAAATGAAGATTTCATTATAACTTGACATTCTGAGTTGTTTTCATGAAACCTGCGCTTCCCCTACAAGAGTTCGACCTACCATTATAGGAAAACGTGTTTTCGTGAAGAAATCATGACAAACTAACACAAAATGAAGATTTCATTATAACTTGACATTCTGAGTTGTTTTCATGAAACCTGCGCTTCCCCTACAAGAGTTCGACCTACCATTATAGGAAAACGTGTTTTCGTGAAGAAATCATGACAAACTAACACAAAATGAAGATTTCATTATAACTTGACATTCTGAGTTGTTTTCATGAAACCTGCGCTTCCCCTACAAGAGATCGACCTACCATTATAAGAAAACGTGTTTTCGTGAAGAAATCATGACAAACTAACACAAAATGAAGATTTCATTATAACTTGACATTCTGAGTTGTTTTCATGAAACCTGCGCTTCCCCTACAAGAGATCGACCTACCATTATAGGAAAACGTGTTTTCGTGAAGAAATCATGTCAAACTAACACAAAATGAAGATTTCATTATAACTTGACATTCTGAGTTGTTTTCATGAAACCTGCGCTTCCCCTACAAGAGTTCAACCTACCATTATAGAAAAACGTGTTTTCGTGAAGAAATCATGACAAACTAACACAAAATGAAGATTTCATTATAACTTGACATTCTGAGTTGTTTTCATGAAACCTGCGCTTCCCCTATAAGAGTTCAACCTACCATTATAGAAAAACGTGTTTTCGTGAAGAAATCATGACAAACTAACACAAAATGAAGATTTCATTATAACTTGACATTCTGAGTTGTTTTCATGAAACCTGCGCTTCCCCTACAAGAGTTCAACCTACCATTATAAGAAAACGTGTTTTCGTGAAGAAATCATGACAAACTAACACAAAATGAAGATTTCATTATAACTTGACATTCTGAGTTGTTTTCATGAAACCTGCGCTTCCCCTATAAGAGTTCAACCTACCATTATAGGAAAACGTGTTTTCGTGAAGAAATCATGACAAACTAACACAAAATGAAGATTTCATTATAACTTGACATTCTGAGTTGTTTTCATGAAACCTGCGCTTCCCCTATAAGAGTTCAACCTACCATTATAGAAAAACGTGTTTTCGTGAAGAAATCATGACAAACTAACACAAAATGAAGATTTCATTATAACTTGACATTCTGAGTTGTTTTCATGAAACCTGCGCTTCCCCTACAAGAGTTCGACCTACCATTATAGGAAAACGTGTTTTCGTGAAGAAATCATGACAAACTAACACAAAATGAAGATTTCATTATAACTTGACATTCTGAGTTGTTTTCATGAAACCTGCGCTTCCCCTACAAGAGATCGACCTACCATTATAAGAAAACGTGTTTTCGTGAAGAAATCATGACAAACTAACACAAAATGAAGATTTCATTATAACTTGACATTCTGAGTTGTTTTCATGAAACCTGCGCTTCCCCTACAAGAGATCGACCTACCATTATAGGAAAACGTGTTTTCGTGAAGAAATCATGACAAACTAACACAAAATGAA